>NW_020172445.1:132164-151710 GCF_003031525.2 Neophocaena asiaeorientalis asiaeorientalis | reverse complement strand
CTTCCCGGACCAGGGCACGAACCTGTGTCCCCTGCATCGGCAGGCGGACTCTCAACCACTGCGCCACCAGGGAAGCCCTGATGAATTCTTAATTTAAAAAAAAGATTTATATTTCTATATCTTGTATCTTTACGTATGGCTCATTATAAAGCAGAGCATGCTATGTGCTGACTTCAAACAAAAGTAAAAGTACCACTTGGAAAATAAATTCAGTGACATTGTATATAAGGACCCAGACATATAAGCTGCTCAACTAAATATCTGAAGAAACAGATGATACACAGAAATGAGAACACAAAATAAATGTAAATGTTTTTCAGAATTAGGAATTTTTAGGTTAGCATTTTATTGCTGGAAGAGACTCTTGGATTCTTCCAAAATAGTGATTCTCACTGCAGTAGGGTAAGGCAGAATGAGGATGTGTTTGCCCCCGCAGGGAAGCTTCGTAAAGTCTCATGTGGGGCTTTTTCAGTGTACACGTGCCCTCCTCTGGCTGTCACCCGAGTTCTCCTCTGCTTCCCTGCGAAGACACACTCTCTCCCACCACCCAGCTGGTCCAACACCCAGTTTTTTTAATTTTTGTTTTTGATTTTTAAAATTTATTTATTTTTGGCTGCATTGGGTCTTTGTTGCTGTGCACAGGCTTTCTCTAGTTGTGGCGAGGGTGGGCTACTCTTTGTTGCAGTGCGCGGCCTTCTTATTGTGGTGACTCCTCTTGTCGCGGAACATGGGCTCTAGGTGCTCGGGCTTCAGTAGCTGTGGCACATGGGCTCAACAGTTGTGGCTCGCGGGCTTAGTTGCTCCGCAGCATGTGAGATCTTCCCAGACCAGGGCTCAAACCCATGTCCCCTGCATCAGCAGGCAGATTCTCAACCACTGCGCCACCAGGGAAGCCCAAACTCCCAGTTTTTTAATTTGAGAACTTGCAGAAGTTTATAACAACTCACCATCTAACTGTTCCACTCCTGACACCCTGAAAGAAATCACAGATGTGAGCTGACATAACACTGCTCATTCTGTTCCTGAAGCATTCCAGAAACTCTGGGAGCGAGGCAGCCAGATACAGGAATCTGTCACTCACTTGTGGGTTGCTCCTTCAGGCCTCGGGACTTTTACACAGAATTCTGAGGTCTGGATGTGAGATCTTTGCTGAGAAGCAGTGACAGGAGGAGCATTGAGGGCTTTATGGTCACTTTTCAATTTTGATAGTGGTCCTTGGTGACCCTTGAAAAATAATTAATACTTAGTGCTTCAGTTTTGTCATCTACCAATTAAGTGAATATTACTTTATACCTCAGAAATTTTTTTTGAACATTTATAAACAAATAGTTGACACCTGTAGTCTTAGATTTCCCTGATTATTCTTACAGTGGGAAATCTGTAGGCTTATGAAGCTGAAGGAATACATAACTTTCACTGCCTTAGAAACTATTAGATTCAGAATCCACCTACTTGCCCATGGTGATTAGAGAAGTTACCTAGTTGAATAAGGTGAATCCCACAATGACTAAGAAGTTTGAAAACAGGTAGAAAAGGTGGTTGGGTTTTTTAAAAATAGACTTTATATTTTAGAGCAGTTTTAGGTACACCGCAAAATGGAGCAAGAGGTACAGAGATTTCTTATACGCCCTCTGCCCCCACACATGCACAGCCTCTCCCACTGTCAACATCCATACCCAGAGTGGTATGTTTGTAGAATCAGTGAACCTGCATGGACACATCATCATCACCCACAGTCTGTGGCTTACATGAGGGTTCACTATTAGTACTGTGCACTATGGGTTTTGACAAATGTATAATGACAGGTATCCCCCATTATAGTGCTGTACCTAATAGTTGCACTAACCCCCAAATCTGCTGCCTATTCATCCCTCCCTCCCCCTAACCTCTGGCAACCACTGATCTTTTCTAGTTGTGGAGAGCAGGGGCTACTCTTTGTTGCAGTGTGTGGGCTTCTTATTGCAGGGGCTTCTCTTGTTGCAGGGCCTGGGCTCCAGGCGTGCAGGCTTCAGTAGTTGTGGCACGTGGGCTCAATAGTGGTGGCTCGCGGGCTCTAGAGCGCAGGCTCAGGAGTTGTGGCGCACGGGGTCAGTTGCTCTGTGGCTTGTGAGATCTTCAGGGATCGAACCCATGTCCCTAGCATTGGCAGGTGGATTCTTAACTGCTGTGCCTCCAGGGAAGTCCCAAGAATTCTTTGTATATTTTAGATAATTGTCCATAATCAAAACGTGTCTTTTGCAGATACTTTCTCCTAGTCTGTGCCTTGTCATCTCTTTCTCTTGACATTGTCTTTTGCGGAGCAGAAGTTTTTAATTTTAATGAAGTCCAGCTTATCAATTATTTCTTTCATGGATTTTTTTGGTATTTCACCTAAAAAAGCCATCACCATACCTGAGGTCATCTAAATTTTCTGTCTTATGTTATCTTGCAGGAATTTTATAGTCTTGCATTTTACATTTAGGTCTATGATCCATTTTGAGTCAATTTTTGTGATAGTGTAAGGTCTGTGTCTAGAGTCATTTTTTTTTGCATGTGAATGTCCAGTTCCAGCACCATTTGCTGAAAAGTTGGTCTTTTCTCCATTGTATTGCCTTTGCTCCTTTGTCAAAGATCAGTTGACTATCTGAGTTAGGAGTGACATCTGAGTTAAGAAAATAAATCTGGGTGCAACTTCCTATTCTTATCAGGTGGGCATTCCAGAATCCCAGTTCATCTCACAGACCCGAAATTGGGAAGGAGTTCAGCCTTATTTTGCACATTTGAAAACTGAGGTTCAGAGGATGGAAATACCCTGTCAAGGTGCCACAGGGAGTTAGTGGAAGGATCAGGGAGTTGGAGTCCAGGTCCCCTGGGGACCAGTCCAAAGCATCCTTCTTTGCAGTTTTAGGCATTGCGTCTCATTGTTGCAAAGTTCTGCACAGTGCTCGGCATCTACCCCGGCACTCAATGCATCAAAAGGCAATTTATAAGGAATTAATTTATAAGGCAATTATTAGAAGGCAAGGGGGTGCCAAGGGCCATCAACTTGAAAGCACTCATTTGGGCATAATATTTACTGAGAGGAGAATAAAGCCTGCTATAAAGAATATTTCCTTGGATAATTAACTTTGTCCACCGGTTGCTCTAACAACCATCAACAGAAATGTCATCCTTGTCTGGGCTGGGATCAGGAAAATTAGCTATGTCGGAGAAAGAGCAGTGGAAAGAAAGTCAGGAGGTCATGCCCAGTTCTGCCATTTCTCAGTTTCTGGAGCTAAACAATTTCCCTTTCTGGGTTGCCTGTAAACGGTGATGTCAGACTAAATAACCTTTTTTTTTTTTTTTTTTTTAAGGTTTTATTTATTTATTTGGTTGCACCAGGTCTTAGTTGCGGCAGGCAGGCTCCTTAGTTACAGGAGGTGGGGTCCTTAGTTGTGGCTCACAGGCTGCTTAGTTGTGGCAGGTGGGCTCCTTAGTTGTGGCATGCAAACTCTTAGTTGCAGCATGCATGTGGGATCTAGTTCCCGGACCAGGGGTGGAACCTGGGCCCCATGCATTGGGAGCACAGAGTCTTAACCACTGTGCCACGAGGAAAGTCCTGAGGTCAGACTAAATAATCTTTGAGATCCTTCAAAGAAAAAAATTAGTTGACTATATTTGTGTAGGTCTATCTCTGGGCTCTCTATTCTGTGCCATTGGTCTATTGTATCTTTTTAAGAAGAAATTGTTGTAACAGAAATGAAAAAGAAGGGGTGGTGGGAGGAGAGGTAGCGGCCAGGCAGCCCAGCTTCGCGAAGGCTCTCAGGCGCGCCGCGGCCCACAGGCACTTGGCATGTACCCGGCACGCGCCCGCGTCGCCGTCACGATGCCCAAGAGGAAGGTCAGCTCTGCCGAGGGCGCGGCAAAGGAGGAGCCCAAGAGGAGATTGGCGAGGTTGTCAGGTAAACCGACTCCTGCAAAAGTGGAAATGAAGCCAAAAAAGGCGGCAGGAAAGGATAAATCTTCAGACAAAAAAGTGGAAACAAAAGGGAAAAGAGGAGCAAAGGGAAAACAGGCTGAAGTGGCTAACCAAGAGACTAAAGAAGACTTACCTGCAGAAAATGAAGAAACTAAAAACAAGGAGAGCCCAGCTTCTGATGAAGCAGGAGAGAAAGAAGCCGTCTGATTAATATCAGACACCTGGTCCTGTCAGTGGTCCCTGTCTCCCTTCTTGTACAATCCAGAGGAATATTTTTATCAACTATTTTGTAAATGCAAGTTTTTTAGTAACTCTAGAAACATTTATAAAAAGGAGGGAATCCCACCTCATCCCATTTTTTAAGTGTAAATGCTTTTCTTTAAGAGGTGAAATTGTTTGCTGGTTGTTTATTTTTTGGTACAACCAGAAAATAGTGGGATATTGAATATGGGAGGCTTTGATTGTCTTGGGTGTCAGCTTAACATTCCACAGATGGAGGGTAGTTTTTCTATCCTATAATGCAAAGCATACTAAATGGCAGTTTGGAGTCAGTTGTGCAGTTACTGTCTTAGACACTTTAAATTACTTCTCTTCCCATGTTGTTTTTGGTAGAATTGTTTCCTAAAGCAAACCATTCACCCCTCGATCTTGGCTTTCCTAGGCAGAATTTTGTGTACTCTGTAACATCTTTGGTCGTGGTAGTCCAGTTCTTCTAGTAACTGTTAATGTGCTGTGAATGATTGACAATTTGAGTATGTAGTGTATATGATATTAAATTGTGAATTAGTGGAACTTATGATGTAACAGCATATCAATATTTGAAGATATTGGTACTTAATATCCTGTGAAGGAAAATTTGCCTCCAAATTTTAAGCTGGAAAGTCACTGGAATAACTGTTCAGAAAAGAATCACAACTACATAGTTGTTTAGATTTTTGGTACGTATGTTGAGAACTGTGTACAAACTGAAATGTTTGTGTACTGATCCTCAAAACAACCAATAAAATCTCAATCATGAAAGAAAAAAAAGGAAATGAAGGCTTCCATGTTGGCGCAGTGGTTAAGAATCCGCCTGCCAATGCAGGGGACACGGGTTCAAGCCCTGGTCCGGGAAGATCCCACATGCTGCGGAGCAACTAAGCTCGTGTGCCACAACTACTTAGCCTGAACTCTAGAGCCTATGAGCCACAACTACTGAACCCACGCACCACAACTACTGAAGCCCGCGCGCCTAAAGCCCATGCTCTGCAACAAGAGAAGCCACCGCAATGAGAAGCCCGCGCATAGCAACGAAGAGCAGCCCCTGCTCGCTGCAACTAGAGAAAGCCCGTGGGCAGCAACGAAGACCCAACGCAGCTGTAAATAAATAAATAAATAAATAAATCTATTTTAAAAAAAAAAATCAAAAAGAAGATACTTGTATACATACACTTTTATATACATATGTACATAAAAATGTACATATTTTTTACATACACTATAGATATAAGTAGATATTCCCATTTCAGGTGCTTAAAGAGAAAACAAAGGTCCATGATACTGTAGAGGCATTGAACGAAGTCTAGCATAATGATAACACTTGCATAATTATTCTAAAATGTGTTTTCCAGTTCCACATAGATTCTTGATAAAGTTGACCCTTTTCTTAGGTGACATATTTTTATGGTGAAATTCTACAGGTACAAACCTGACATATACCTCAAGTTTTCATTTCCTTGGGAGGAAAGTGGTAGAGAAAATGAACAGTAACAATCCTGTGGAAGTATAACATGAGAATATTATATAGGTCCTGTGAAAACAGTTGGTCAATTGATTGGTTGGTTGGATAATGAAGTGCATGAATGAGTAAGTAATAAATAGCCTGCCTTGTTCTAAAAAGGATTTAAGACGTGCAAGGTTTTCAAATGATCTAAGCTTCATGAAGCTTCATATGACAGTTTTTCCAGTATTCTCAAACAGAAAAGGATCACCACTGATTCTTGTTTCTTCACTGACCTCTCGTGCATCTTTCCTAGTAAGGCATGATTAGAACAAAGCTTCTGGAGAGAATAAGATCTTACGTAGTTTCACTCCCATTTTCTAGGAGAAATTCCCTTCTGCCAGTTATCATCCCAGTCCCTTCCAGACCTATGATGCCCTTGTATGCTAACCAGCCACTTTATAAGAAGAGCTTTATTCATTCAAGTGAGACTGTGTAAGGTTTAGGTAAGAGTGTGGACTCTAGAGCCAGACTTGTTTGCTTTTTTTATTTTTTTGGCTGCACCATGCGGCTTGCAAGATCTTAGTTCCCCGGGCAGGGAGTGAAAGTTCAGAGTCCTATGGACTGCCAGGGAATTCCCAAATATATATATTTTTATGCTTTTTAAATTTATTTTTTGGCTGTACTGTGTTGCATGTGGATCTTTGTTCCCGGACCAGGGATTGAATGCATCCCCCCTGCAGGAGCCAGACTTGTTGAGTTCACATCTTACCATCTTCTAGTTGTGTGACCTTAGACATGTTACCTAACTGTTCTATGCCTCAGTTTCTCCCCTGTTTACCCATCTCTTTCTCTCTCTCTCCTGCATTGGGTCTTTGTTGCTGCGTGTGGGCTTTCTCTAGTTGCAGAGAGTGGGGTCTACTCTTTGTTGCAGTGCACAGTCTTCTCATGGCAGTAGCTTCTCTTGTTGCGGAGCACGGGCTCTAGGCACGTGGGCTTCAGTAGTTGTGGCACGTGGGCTCAGCACTTGTGGCTCGTGGGCGCTAGAGCGCAGGCTCAGTAGTTGTGGAGCATGGGCTTAGTTGCTCCACGGCATGTGGGATCTTCCTGGACCAGGAATCGAACCCATGTCCCCTGCATTGGCAGGCAGACTCTTAACCACTGCGCCACCATGGAAGTCCCTCCCCCCATTTAAAATATAAATAATAATAGTAACTAGATCATAGGGCCATGAATATGTATGTGTATATTTTGTTTACTGTATTTATTTTTAAAACATACACATAGCACTTACTGTGTATCAGGCACTAAGTACTTTGCTAATATGAACTCATCTTTTTATGGCAAAAGGGACATGAAATTAAAAAATACAGTAATACAATAAAAATCAAAATATAAAAGAATTTCACCATATGACTGGTTAATGCAAATTAAAATAATAAGCAGCCATGTTTTGCCCATCAGATTGTAAAAATTAAGACTAATTATATGCGGGGGAGTGGGGAGGGAAAAAAAGAGTAATAATTTGCATTACTGATATATGTTTTTTAACTTAGAAAAGTACCTGCACAATATTCAATAAATATTAGCTGTAATTATTCGACCATAGTATGAGAGTACCAGACTCAGGCTATATGCTGATTACACCAGGAACAAGGTTTCATTCCTACCCCTTTTTCTCAGGATCTGTTGCCTTGTGCTGAGGTCATATTAACATCCGCTATGTTAATTTGGATTTGGCATTTTTCATTTCATTTTATAGTTGAAGTCAAGTGAATTTGCCATTCTGAAGCAATTGCTGCCTCTGTTGGAGAAGGTCTCCAACACATACCCTGACCCTGTCATCCAAGAACTCGCCGTTGATCTCCGCATCACCATCTCTACCCACGGAGCCTTTTCCACTGAGGCTGTCAGTGTGGCTGCCCAGAGTACCCTGAACAAAAAGGATCCAGGAGGGAAAAGGGAAGAGCAGCAACAAACCAGTCATGAAAGATACAGCAATGTGTCTTATCACCACCTTGAACAACAGCGAAGCCATTGCACATCCAACCAAACAAGCCTGACACCTAATGCTCCACTCATTCCTCAGGAAGTCCGTGAGCCCAGCATCACTACAAACCAGAAATCAGGAAGCATAACCACAGAACAGCTCCAGGATGCTCTTTTATCAGCTTATGATCCTCAAATTCCAACACGGGCTGCTGCCCTGAGAACTCTTTCTCGCTGGATAGAACAGAGAGAACCAAAAGCCCTTGAGATGCAGGAGAAGCTTCTCAAGGTGAGTAGAACACCACACACACGCATATGCACACACACACACACACACACACACACACACACAGTGAGACCACTTTCCAGGAGCCTTGACTTGTATCAAGCACTGTCCTCGGCCACCCTTGAGGAAATTGTAATTGTTCTATGGAGGCAAGACTCAGACACAGGAAAGACTTAGATACACATGAGACTCAATTGAACACGAGCAGAGTGTCAGAACTTTTACAGGCAAGAAACCCTGTGGACGGTCAGGAGAAGGAGAGAGTTGAAAATCTGGAGGAAGTAGATCTTGACATGGCTTCACAAACTAGTAACATTTGAGCCAATGAAAGAAGACCCTGAGCAAATTCTCAGAGCAAATTCCTTTTCTGGTAGATAAGGCCCCTTTCAACACTGTGACCAGCCAAGATAAGCCACCTGTTTTTTCTGGGCCCCTTTCAGAGGGGCTTTGGACAGAACTGGGTCCCCTCCCCACTTTCCCTCCATCACAGTGAAAAGGCTGTTCTTTATATCGTGGATTTATATGGGAGACTGTATATGCTTAGTTGGGGATCTTTTCCCTTTTGTGGAAATTGTCCTGACTTCAGTATGGGTTAGAGATTAAGAGCCAAGGGTCTAGAGACGACTGATCAAATCGCAGATCATTTTCTTGGACAAAGTCACTTAAACTTTCTGAGCCTCAATTTTTACATCTGTAAAGTGAGGATAATTGTAACTGGACGCACTTTATGTTGAAAGATTTAAAATAAAATAATTTGGGAATTCCCTGGCATCCAATGGTTAGGACTTGGCGCTTTCACTGCCGGGGCGCCAGGTTCAGTCTCTGATCAGGGAACTAAGATGCCGCAAGCCGCAGTGCACAGCCTACACAAATAAATACGTAAATAAAATAATCCATGTAAAGCATGAATTATAGTGGCAAGCACATAATGAGCACCCAATAAAGGTTTAGTAGTATCATTATTATATTGTTACTATTATTTTTTCCATATACTCTAGCCATTAGACTAAGAATTATAATTCTGATTGAAAACATTTATTTTTAGTCACTAAAGTTTTAGAACCAGTAGTGTAATGATAACTTCTGTTTATTGAGCCAGGCCCTATGCCTTTCAGACATTATCTCTAATCCTGGCAACGACCAAAATATTAACATTATCCTCATTTTATAGATGAGAAAACTGAGGCACAGAAATGTGCCAAGGATTTGCTGTCATTGAAATGTTGCTGAAAACCTCAAATTATATATCTCCTTTGAGTAATCATTAAAAATATGCCTTCACACACCTATTTAGATGGTTAATGCTATGAACATCTTTGGAGTTTTCTTTAGCTAACTTAACTTTCATCTGCTATATATAATTGGTCATCAAGTCCTGTCAATTCTTTTTTCAAGAAGTCTTTCAAATCTATCTGTTCCACTTCATTCCCATGGCTACTACCCTGGATTAAGCTTCTCTTACGCCATACATGATTTCCACCCCTTCCAACCTGGCCATCTTCCCAACTTAACTAATCTTGAGCTCTCCCTAACATGCCACAGATGTGGAGACCAGCAGTATCAAGTTGATGTCAAGAATTGCTGTTCCTGTAAAGGACACATCACTATATATGGAAAGACACCCCCCCCCTCTTCTAGATACCAAGCAGGAAGGACATGGGCATATGGCCACTGTCTTCCTCTGGCCCTTCTGTTAGGGCCTAAGCCTAACATGTCAACTGTCATATCTTCTAGATAAGCAGTACCCACTGTGGTTGACGTGCCCTGGTGGGTTCCTAAATTATGAGATGTGTTGAGAGTAATTTGTTACTGATGTCAGTTGAAGTGCTGAAATTTGCAAAAGATATTTAAAAATAGAACAGATTCAAGGTTATCCCAATAATATCTCCGTCTTGCACTTGCATTTCCATACACTTTCTGAGTATAAGAGAAAAGGATCAAATTATAGCAGGTGTGCCATTAATTGGACATAACCCCGAACCTGGCCTCTGTGTGTCAGGGCCTGTAGTCTGTCAGGTCATTTCTAAGAATGGGCTATCTACAGTGGGCTATAGTGGAAAAAATGTTGAGGATTGTTCTTCCAGATTTTGGCTTCCATGCCTATTCTTGGTGTATACTCAACAACTTCAAGAAGTTCTCCCCTATAATCGCTACCCTCTTTTAGCTATTATAACAATGGGACTTCAAACGTATATACTGTTTTCCCCACAAGATTCTGAAGTCAGACTGATATCTCGCTACAACAAAGAGGAAGAAAAGCATTTTTTTTTTTTGAGGCTGCTCTAAGGGTCTCTTAAATCTTGCTTGCTGTTTGTGAATCATATCACTACTCTGTTCTGTGGTTACAGATATTCTTGGAGAACTTGGAGCATGAAGACACCTTTATATATCTGTCTGCCATTCAGGGTAAGTTAGTCCTGGTTAAAGGACTCTGAGTTTGTGGACCAAAGATTATATCATGTATGTTTGCACAAAATCTCTAAATTCCTAGAGCCACAGACTGTTGGACATTTTGTCCCTCTTCCTGTCTCCTAGCTAGGACTTGATTTCAGTCATGATAATAATATTCCTGGAGAGTTCCTAAAGGGGTCCTAGAGAGTTTCAGTATCTCATAATGATAAGGAAGCCTTTATGCTTACTTATCATTCTATAGATTAAATCCCATTTCCTCTAATTCAAGGAGGTAAAGAATGGCTCACACATGAGCTCTCATTATGTTGGCCTTTTAGGAACCTGACTACTGTCACTGTGCACCTTTGTCCTGTCTTTGTATTTATTTATTTATTTATTTATTTTTGGCTGTGTTGGGTCTTCATTGCTGCGCATGGGCCCTCTCTAGTTGAAGTGAGCAGGGGCTACCCTTCATTGCAGTTCACGGGCCTCTCATTGTGGTAGCCTCTCCCGTTGGGAGCACGGGCTCTAGGCGTGAGGGCTCAGTAGTTGTGGCACACGGGCCCAGCTGCTCCATGACATGTGGGATCTTCCCGGACCAGGGCTTGAACCCGTGTCCCCTGCATTGGCAGGCGGACTCCTAACCACTGTGCCACCAGGGAAGCCCTGCTCTGTCTTTAAGCTAAAAGAATCTCAGGATATATAATATTTCATCATCAAAACATTTTTTGCAATAATTTTATTTCTCTTTTGTGATTCTTTGTTGTTCTCATCTCCATTAATTTGTGGATTTCAAATCTAGAGAGAGGCCTCATGAAAAGGGGTAAGAAGCAGACACGGTGAGAAGGCAGAATTAGCTCACAGTTTCTCTTGGCTCCATCAGTGTGGTATAGTCCTCAGGGGCTGGGGGCTGGAGATGGATCACCAGGATGCACCACCCTTTCCCCTGCTTCTCAGCTGTATGAACTTTGGCAAATTACTTAATCCCTCTGGGCTTCAATTTCTTACCTGTAAAAAAGGGAGCTAAATAGGAATGTAAAATGGTACAGCTGCTTTAGAAAACAATCTGGCAGTTCCTTGAAAAGATAAATGTAGAGTTGTCACTTGACCCAGCAATTCTAAGTATTCACCCATGAGAAATGAAAACATATGTCCACACAAAAACTTGTACATGAATGTTCATAATAGCCAAAAGGTGGAAACAATCCAAATGTCCACCATTTGATGAATGGATAGACAAAATGTGGTATATATTTACAATGGAATATTATTCAGCCAAAAATAATAATGAAGTACTGAGACATGTTACAGCATGGATTAACCTTGAAAACATTATAGGTGAAAGAAGCCAGTCACAAAAAACCACATATTGTATGGTTCCTTTATATGAAATGTCCAGAATAGGTAAATTTATGGAGACAGAAAGTAGATTAGCAGTTGTCTAGGGCTAGGGAGAAAGGGGAAAGGTTTGGGAGGTGATAGCTAAAGGGTACAGGGTTTCCTTGTGGGGTGATGAAAACATTCTAAAATTGATTGTGGTGATGTTTGTACAGCTCTGTTAGTATGCTAGGAACTACTGAATTGTATATTTTAAATTGGTGAATTTTATGGTATGTGAATTGTATCTCAATAAAGCTATCACCAAAAAAATAATAAAATAAAATTTAGTGAGGATAAGCTGGGACAAAGTGAGAGAGTGGCATTAACATATATACACTACCAAATGTAAAACAGATAGCTGGTGGGAAGCTGCTGCATAGCACGGGGAGATCAGCTCGGTGCTTTGTGACCACCTAGAAGGGTGGGATAGGGTGGGTGGGAAGGAGACACAAGAGGGAGGGGATATGGGGATATATGTATATGTATGGCTGATTCACTTTGTTATAAAGCAGAAGCTAACACAACAATGTAAAGTAATTATACTCCAATAAAGATGTTTAAAAAAAATTTAATGAGGAGGAGAGGGATAAAACTGTCAGAGATTAAGGAGATTAAATATAATATGATAGATAGGATCCTGGAACAGAAAAAGGACACTA
The DNA here is from genome assembly GCF_003031525.2 of Neophocaena asiaeorientalis asiaeorientalis. Taxonomy (NCBI): domain Eukaryota; kingdom Metazoa; phylum Chordata; class Mammalia; order Artiodactyla; family Phocoenidae; genus Neophocaena; species Neophocaena asiaeorientalis. Next base: position 139,369 of record NW_020172445.1, on the reverse strand, counting down.
GAGAAAAACTAAGAGAATCTGAGTAAATTATTGACTTTAGTTGATAATGAAATGTCAGTATGAGTTCATTAATTGTGATAATGTACCATGCTAATGTAAAACTTAATAATAGGGGCAACTGGGTATGCAGTATATGGGAACCCTCTGTGTATCTTCTCAATAAATCCATAAATCTAAAACTATTCTATCATTAAAAGTTTATAAAAGGGGCTAACATTAAATGAGTTAATATCTTGAAAGTGCTTAGTGCATATTAAATGTTCGATATGTTAGCTATTACGATTTTAATGTTATCATCATCATCATATCACTACTATTTCTATTGTTAGATTGCTAGGTAATAATGTGGTGATATGTGTAACTTCTCAGAGCTAAAGCTTGAGTAGGTCGATTCTGTCTGGTAGTTCCTGCTACATGATAGATTACTGCAACACCCAGTATTATTTATTTATTATCATGTATTATCACTCATTTATTATCATTCATGAATCTGTAGACAAATGGGGTTCAGCTGACCTGGTCTGGGCTGGGCAGCCCTGCCACTCCCTGCAGGTCGGTGGGCTGCAGTAGCTCTGCTACACCTGTTCCAGATGATCCCGGTCCAGGGCCTCCCAGGGCGCATTTGTGTGGTGATGGCAGAAGTGTATGAGAGCAAGAATAAACTCGAGAGGCCTCTTCGGGGCTAAGCTTGGAACTGACAACCTATCGCTTCTGCCTCATTCTGATGGCTAAAGCAAGTCATGTGGCCCAACCCAAAAGTCAAGGGATGGAGAAATGTACTCTGTCCCTTTAGTGGGGCAAACTGCCAAGTCACGGAGCAAAGGACATGGATGCAGGGAGGGGTGGAGAATTGAAGCCAGTAATGCAGTCCTTCAGGCAAGGTTCTCTGTGAGCACAAAGGCACGTGCAGCTCCATACTGGCTACTTATTTCTTGGTGTAGTTTGGGTATCCTCTATGCAGACCTGGAAGTTGAAACTTAAGAGAGAGTTCAGAGGGGAAAGTGTACAGCAATGAAGGCCTGAGCCTTGGAATTCATTCTTTACTCAACAAACATTTATTGTGCACCTACTATATAGTACAAAACACTTTCACAATGAGTTTCATGACTTAGTTAAAAAACAAGAAGACATTCTTCAAAAGAGACAAAATAGGGCTTCCCTGCTGGCGCAGTGGTTGAGAGTCCGCCTGCCGATGCAGGGAACGTGGGTTCGTGCCCTGGTCCGGGAAGGTCCCACATGCCGCTGAGCGGCTGGGCCCGTGAGGCCATGGCCACTGAGCCTGCGTGTCCAGAGCCTGTGCTCCTCAACGGGAGAGGCCACAACAGTGAGAGGCCCGGGTACTGTGCAAAAAAAAAAAAAAAAATGGAGACAAAATAACCAGTCACAAAGATAAAAGAACAGTTAGGCAGAGCAGAAGAGTGGAGCATGTTGAGAGAGAAAGTAATTACAGGCAGCTGAGAGGTCGCAGAGACCAAGAACTGAGATAAGCCTGAGGGCTTGATGGGACTCAGGAAGCCACATGACAATGAATGGCACTTATGGAAATCAAATAAATCAATGAGGCAAGAACCTAAAATGCTGATAATTAATAAGTCAGAAAACAAGTCATCCTGTACTTTTTCCAGGAAACTGTAATACTGTCAAGGAGATGTTTCTCACTGATTTTTTTTTTGCACAAGATTTTCAGGAAGCAGTGGTGTGTCATTCTCATACAGCAACATTGCTGTTTGGAATAAGCCTCTTAGCTGATTAACCCACTGAGCTCATTAGCCTATAGGGTCTGCTATAAAAATCACAACTGTTGGTTTTGTGCTTGTTTTTACTACTTTTAATTGGTGTGCTAATCAGTTAGTAGCTAATTTAGGGATGAAGGACGTGGGAGGTAGAGGTCTAATTTCTGTTCTCTGGGCCCCATGGCACACAAATTTGAATTAATTCATGTTTTTGGTGTTTGTAACATGCACTTAAAGGCCAAGGCCTTAGGTGAATTTCCCATTAAGAAAGGAAAGAGCTGAATTTTCCCACCTGCATTGCCAATTTCATTTGCCCAGGCCTAAAACTCCAGAGCCAAGCCATTCTAGATGCCCAGTCAGACAGTCAGACAAGACCAGCCCATGTGTAAATGTCCTGTAGTACAAGGGGGCTTGGCTGTGGTTTGAGTAGCATTAGTTTTGGGGAGTATGAGTAAGTGTGTGTATAAAGTCTTACTCTTCTAGGCTGACTGAATGTTTCCATGTAAAAGTTACAAGGTATCCTTTGCTTGCTTTATTTGTTATTTTGGATCTCTTTTGTAATTTCTCACCAACTTTGTTTGCAGTCAAGGCACAGAGCAGAGGGGAATTAAATAAGCTCATTCATTCAACAGATATTTATTGATGCCTGATACAGGAATGTCTGATGTACATATTATCTGTACATCACAACAATCTGAGAACTAAATTCCCTATGAGTTAAAATTTAATTTTATGAAATACTGCATCTCTTTTTAGTCCTACTGAGAAAGTGATGGTTGACTTAGTTCTCATAGCAGCTGCTCCCAGACACTCAAGGCAGCTTCTTTGGGCAGAGAATTTTATACAAGTTGCTGAGTTCCAGTTACAATCCAGAGTTTATAAATAGAACAGTTAATCTTAGACTGTGTCCTTTAAGTGTCTCTCCTTTTTAGACTTCTTATATACTCTTTTTCTCATTGTTTTATCATCATCATCATTATATAAGTTAATACATTCTTATTGTTTTAAAAACATTTAAATGGCAAGAAAGTGTATAAGATAAAAAGTGGCAGTCTTTCTCTTCTCCAAAATAGGACTTAAAATATGTCCTTAAGAGTCCCATAATGGGGACTTCCCTGATGGCGCAGTGGTTAGGAATCCACCTGCCAGTGCAGGGGACACGGGTTTGAGCCCTGGTCCGGGAAGATCCCATATGCTGTGGAGCAGCTAAGCCCGTGCGCCACAACTGCTGAGCCTGCTTTCTAGAGCCCACGAGCCACAACTACTGAGCCTGTGTGCCACAACTACTGAACCCGCGTGCCACAACTACTGAAGCCCCTGCGCTCTAGAGCCTGTGCTCCGCAACAAGAGAAGCAACCACAATGAGAAACCCGCGCACCACAATGAAGAGTAGCCCCTGCTCAACGCAACTAGAGAAAGCCCATGTGCAGCAACAAAGACCCAACTCAGCCAAAAATAAATAAATAAATTAAGAAAAATGTCTCATATGACTTGAGGATATGGGGAGGGGGAAGGGTAAGCTGTGACAAAGTGAGAGAGTGGCATGGACATATAGACACTACCAAACGTAAAAATACATAGCTAGTGGGAAGCAGCCGCATAGCACAGGGAGATCAGCTCGGTGCTTTGTGACCACCTAGAGGGGTGGGATAGGGAGGGTGGGAGGGAGGGAGACGCAAGAGAGAAGAGATATGGGAACACATGTATATGTAAAACTGATTCACTTTGTTATAAAGCAGAAGAAACCAACACACCATTGTAAAGCAATTATACGCCAATAAAGATGTTAAAAAAAAAAAGTCCCATAATGTATATTTGATGTTTGGGGCATTTTCCACATTTCAGTCTTAAAATAGATGTTCAGTAATGAATGTGATAAATAAATACATGATCTTCAAATAAGATATTATAGCTAAGTTATTTATCTTAGTGTGCATCTGCTTGTGTGTCCTCGCAGTCACTTTTAATTATTTAAAGAACATTTTGAAAGCAACACCAGTGATAGATGCATTTCAGGGATCCAAGTGATCCCCATCGGTGTCAAAAGAATCTTTGGACGAAACTACTAGGCTCGTGGAAAAAAGGAGAGAAACCCTAGGCTCTGAGCCAAGCATGGGAGGGAAAAGTATGCCAGTGTGTGTAGTGAAGAGAATCTAGACATCTTGACATGCTTGAACAAATTGCACTAACTCTTCTACCCTTTTCCTTTCACAGAAGAGTTTTCATTTCTGGCAAGAGAGCCAAGGGGAGGGAAGGCAAAAGGCCTGGAAGGGAGGAAAGTAGATACAAGGTGAAATTGTTTTTACAGAGTTTCAAACTGAGCAGGGTTACAAGTCTTAATTTGTCAGAGACTGAACTCCCTATCCATTCTCAGATTTCTACTTCAAATAAACTAAGTTGGGCAACCATTAACTGAAAATAATTCTATCCCTTGAAGGACCATCTAATTGGATCGGGCATTGAAATTTGGAATGTAGTCCTGTGAAGTTTATCATCTCCATTTATGTCCTTGAAATGGGAAGATTTCTTTTGTGTCCAGACCTTGTACCACCTAACTAACAAATGGGCATTTAACGAATGTCTGTCATATATGCTAGCTCAGTAAATTCTTGAAGTAGTTCTGGGAAATAGACATTATCCCCATTTTTTAAACTTCTTATTTGAGATTTAATTTACACACCTGAAATTCACCCATTTAGAATGTGTAATTCAGTGGTTTCTGGTATATTTAGAGATTTGTGCAACCATCACCACTATCTAATTTTAGAACTTTTCATCATCTCAAAAAGAAACCCTATATCCATTATCAGTCATTTCCCATTCCTCACTCTCCCTTGCCCCTGGGAACCACTAATCTACTTTTTGTCTCTATGGATTTGCCTATTCTGGACTTTTCATAATATGGAATGTGTGGACTTTTTTGTCTAGTCCTTTTCACTTAGCATAACATTTGTGAGGTTCATCCATGTTGTAGCATGTATCAGGACCTCATTCCTTTTCATGGCTGAATTATGTTCCATTGTACTATTGATTAACCACATTTTGTTTATCCATTCATCAGTTGATGGACATTTGAGTCGTTTTTACTTTTAAGCTCTTATGAGGAACACTGTAATGAATATTCGTGTACAAGTTTTTGTGTGGACATATGTTTTCATTGCTCCTGGGTATGCATGAGGGAATGGAATTACTGGGTCATATAGTAATTCTATGTTTAACCCTTTGAGGAACTGTCAAACTGTTTTCCAAAGTGGCTGCACCATTTTACTTTCCCATGAGCAATGTATGAGGGTTTCAATTTCTCTATATCCTGACCAATACTTGTTATTGTAGAAGATCCTTTTATTATAGCCATATTAGTAAGTGTGAAGTGGTATCTCATTGTGATTTTTTTGTTTGTTTGTTTTTTTGCTGTACACGGGCCTCTCTTTCACTGTTGTGGCCTCTCCTGTTGCGGAGCACAGGCTCCGGACACGCAGGCTCAGCGGCCATGGCTTATGGGCCTAGCCGCTCCACGGCATGTGGGATCTTCCCGGACCGGGGCACGAACCCGTGTCCCCTGCATCGGCAGGCGGACTCTCAACCACTGCGCCACCAGGGAAGCCCGGCAGGCAGATTCTTAATCACTGCACCACCAGGGAAGCCCTAAAATTACTTAATTTAAAATAATACAAATTATGAGGCTGTGTAGAAATGGAACCCTTATACACTGCTGGTAGAAACATAAAATGGTTCAGCTTCTCTGCAAAACAGTCTGGCAGTTCTCAGAAGGTTAAACACAGTTACTGTACGTTCCACCACTTCCACTCCTAGATATATACCCAAGAGAAAACATATATCCACACAAAAGCTTATATGTGGCCAAAAAGTAGTGTCGACAGAAAAAAATGCACAGCCTAAAAGTTAAGAATTATGTTTTATTTGACGGGCTTTCTGAGGACTTCAAGCCCGGGACACAGCATCTCAGATAAAACTCTGAGAGATTGCTCTGAAGAGGTAAGGGAAGAGCCAGGATAAATAGGAGTTTTTGCAACAAAGACCAGGTAGTTGGAACATCAAAAGATTACTGTTAATTAAAGAAAACCAGATATGTCAAGTTAATGGAATTTAGTGCTTTTCTGTATATACGAAGATGCAAGAGTCTGGGCTCACTGGAATCATTCCCTTGACATGCACCTCAACTATCTGGGGCCAGCATCCTGTGCTTTCTCATCCTGAGTCTCCTCAGAGTGCACCATCAGGGGTGGCTGCAGCTGGGGTGGCTGCAGCAGTTAACTGCTAGATGGTGGGCTTCCTGTTTCTATCCTGTGTTTCTCAGGGCTCATCATCAGGGAGACTGTAATGTGATGGCTTGATGGCTGCAACATCCTTTGTTTACTGATAGGGCAGGCAATATTTTTCATTCACAGTAGAAGCAACCTAAGTATCTACCACCTGATGAATGGATAAATTAAATATGGCATACCTATGCAGTGGAATATTATTTAGTGATAAAAAAGAATGAAGTGGACTCCTGGTGGTGCAGTGGTTAAGAATCCACCTGCCAATGCAGGGGACATGGGTTCGAGCCCTGGTCCGGGAAGATCCCACATAACATGGAGCAGCTAAGCCCGTGAGCCACAACTACTGAGCCTGTGCTCTAGAGCCCACGAGCCAAAACTACTGAGCCCATGTGCCACAACTACTGAAGCCTGCGTGCCTAGAGCCCATGCTCTGTAACAAGAGAAGCCACTGCAATGAGAAGCCCACACACTGCAATGAAGAGTAGCCCCCACTCGCCACAACTAGAGAAAGCCCACATGCAACAATGAAGACCCAACACAGCCAAAAGAAAAAAATTATTTAAAACAAAAGAATGAAGTACTGATTCATGGTACAAAGTGGATGAACGTTCAAAATGTGGTAAATGAAAGGAGCCATACACAAAAGGCCGCATTTTGTATGAAATGTCCAGAATAGGCAAATCCATAGAGATAGAAGGCAGGTTTGTGGTTCCCAGAGAATGGGAGGAGAGGGGAATGGGGAGTGACTGATAATGGATATGAGGTTTCTTTGGGGAGATGATGAAACGTTTTGGAATTAGATAGTGGTGATCATTGCACAACCTTGTAATATACTAAAGATCACTGACTTACATACTTTTTTTTTTTTCAGTGTTAATAGTTTATTAATTCTCTTGCATCCATTCATTGCTTCATTTAACAAATACACCTCTAGTGCCACCAGCTATGCCAGGCTCTGTGCTAGGTTTGGGAGATACAAAAGTAAATCACATATTCCTCTCTTAAGACACTAATACATTGTAGATATGGTCACATAGATAATTATAAGATAATGAAAAGCACTACAATAAAACTGCATGAAAGTATTGAGGGAGTCCAGAGGAGGCAGTAGCAAAGATCAACATGAAGGCCCCAAAATCTGGATCTCTGAAATTTTTGGTAGAAATGTTGTATTGTCTACATCAGATCC
>NW_020172445.1:25515-132132 GCF_003031525.2 Neophocaena asiaeorientalis asiaeorientalis | reverse complement strand
TGGGCCTCTCGCTGTTGTGGTCTCTCCCGTTGCGGAGCACAGGCTCCAGACGCACAGGCTTAGCGGCCATGGCTCACGGGCCCAGCCGCTCCACGGCATGTGGGATCTTCCCGGACCGGGGCACGAACCCGTGTCCCGTAGCATCGGCAGGCAGACTCTCAACCACTGCCCCACCAGGGAAGCCCATGAATCTTTTTGAATAATGGTTTTCTCGGGGTATATGCCCAGTAGTGGGATAACTGGATCATATGCTAGTTCTATTTTTAGTTTTTTTTTTTTTAATTATTATTTTTTAGAAGATGTTGGGGGTAGGAGTTTATTAATTAATTTATTTTTGCTGTGTTGGGTCTTCGTTTCTGTGCAAGAGCTTTCTCTAGTTGTGGCAAACGGGGGCCACTCTTCATCGTGGTGCGCGGGCCTCTCACTATCGCGGCCTCTCTTGTTGTGGAGCACAGGCTCCAGATGCGCAGGCTCAGTAGTTGTGGCTCACGGGCCTAGTTGCTCCGTGGCATGTGGGATCCTCCCAGACCAGGGCACGAACCGATGTCCCCTGCATTAGCAGGCAGATTCTCAACCACTGTGCCACAAGGGAAGCCCCTATTTTTAGTTTTTTAAGGAACCGCCATACTGTTCTCCACAGTGGCGGTATCAACTTACATTCCTACCAACAGTGCAAGAGGGTTCCCTTTTCTCCACACTCTCTCCAGCATTTATTGTTTGTAGATTTTTTTGTTGATGGCCATTCTGACCAGTGGGAGGTGATACCTTGTTGTAGTTTTGATTTGCATTTCTCTAATGATTAGTGATGTTGAGCATCCTTTCATGTGTGTGTTGGCAATCTGTATACCTTCTTTGGAGAAATGTCGCTTTAGGTCTTCTGTCCATTTTTGGATTGGGTTGTTTGTTTTTTTGATACTGAGCTGCATGAGCTGCTTGTATATTTTGGAGATTAATCCTTTGTCAGTTACTTCATTTGCAAATATTTTAGAAATAAAAAATAAACATAGGAAAACCAGAACAGTAGTTTTTCATGGAGCTCTTAGGACTGTGAATAGGGACGGGCAGGATTTAGAATGTGGAGATGGAGTGAGGGGACTGAGGCTGAAAGAAAAGTGAATGTAGGAAGATGTTCAAGAGCAGGGCAAGTATAAAGACAGGTAAGGTAAGCAGTTCAAATTGTTAGTGGAGCAAAGTGGGCAGGAAGGGGAGAAGTGGGATTGGGCTGGAATGCAGAAGCTGTCGAAATGCCAAGACAAGGCATCTGAGCTTTCTGTGTGGGCTCTAGGAGGGCTTTAAAGGCTTGCTGCCCGTCTACCAGTAATGTCTTGGTGATGGGCTGCCTGTATTTGAAAGCAGCATGCCTGTTGATGGTTATTACTTTTATTCCCTTTATTCGTATTTTCATTCATGATTTATTGAGCACCAGCCACATATGAGATGTAACTTACATTAATTCATTTACTCCTCATCACAACCCTATAAGAGTCAATATCTTTATCTCCCCATTTTTCAGACAAAGAAACCAAAGCTCAAAGGTTGTTATCAGTAAAAGGCCAACCAGTGAGTGATGGAATCTGGCATCAACTCCAGAGCCAAGGCCTTATACCTCTCTGCACCTACCTCCTCTCTCCAGTCCATTTTCCTACCTTTCTCAAATCACCATGGCCTCTGCTCTTACAGACAGTAAAATTAAGCCACGGAACCAGTGGATCTTGACATGTTCTGCTAAGCGATTAAATACTTAATTTCTTGGTTTCCAGGGCTCATTTCAAATTTTTTACCTCCTATTCATGCAAGCTAGCTGTCACAAGGGCAGGATTCGTTACCTATAAGGCAGTTATGAGACACCTTGGGATAAAACGTCAGTTGCTTACATGTCTACTTTACAAGCTATTAAGAAGGTGTAAGTACCTTCCCTGCAGAACAGCTATTTAAATTTTGCCCTGGAGCCACCCTTTCTTTAGTAAAGTTGGAATTTGAAGACAAGTTAAGAAGGATAAAATAGCAAGAGAGCTCTCAACTAAAATAGCAAGTTCCTCTTTAGACTTATCTTTAAGCACAGTATTCCTTTACTCTCTAAGGAATCAGTCCATTTTACTGGAACTACTTAGAGTCAACAGCTGGAGGGTCACCCTGCTCTTGCTTTTCCCTCCCAAACTAAAGTGCTTACCTTACCCTTCATTTCAAAAACAAATTAAAATTCCTAATCTCACCAGATGTGATTAAGATGATTCTTAAAGCTGTTCACACACTTAATAAGCCCAATTATATTTTTTATTCATCCTGACATAGTTCCTTTTGTTGCTGAATCATAGGTTTAACATTTTTAACTGATTGAAGCATCAGTTTCGCCCTCTGTGGTCATGTTGAGATCTTGGGCAGTGGTGGAAAAGTACACTTAAATGGTGTACAGTTTGGGCAACTCATTTTTAGATTTTTACATTAGACGTTTATACTTGGTTTTGTTTCCTGACCTTGTGGCATCTCTGCTGTCCCCGAGGAGGCTGGAAGGTTGGGAATGAACTGAGCATCAGGGAATAGATCACAGACTCTGCACTACTAAAGACCTAATTAGGTCATCTTTCCCGTCCACCTGCCAGGGCATGATTGCTAAAGTCTCCTTCCTTAGGAGAAGGCTGTTTCAGAAGCACTTCTACACTTTATGTCCAACTTCTGTTTTCCATTATTGGTAACCTGACTTTAGACAGTGACAGAAAGATTTGTAAAATATTTTTGGCCATTGGTTTTTTTCTTAATGGTTTTAAATGTTCATTCACTCAACAAATATTCATTGACCACCTACTCTGGAATATATAGTCCAAGGCAGGGAGGAGGAGGGGGACAAATGCCAATCAAAAAGTCACACACACACAAAAAAAAAAAAAAAAAAAAGTCACACAAACAAATGTGAAATATGGCTTTGACAGGTGCTGTGAAGAAAGGTACAGTGATATGAGAGCCTGTGTTAGGGACGTTTTACCTGATAGAAAGGGGCAGGAGGAGGTGACCCGTGAGCTGGGATCTAATAGATGATTACTAATTAACCTAGTAAAGGAGGGAGGGAACAGTAATCCAGACTGAGGGAACAGCAAAGAAGCAATGCTGTGTCAGGGGGAGGAGACTGCAGACAGGAAGGACCCTGAAGATCAGTGACAAAGGGGTAGACTGGATAGGCTCTTTTTTTTCTCTCTTTCATTGAGCCTTGTCTAAAAATACCATGGTAAAACAAGGCTCTGCTGCTTTAAAAACAACAAAGGGGCTTCCCTGGTGGCACAGTGGTTGAGAGTCTGCCTGCTGATGCAGGGGACACGGGTTCATGCCCCAGTCCGGGAGGATCCCACATGCCACGGAGCGGCTAGGCCTGTGAGCCATGGCCGCTGAGCCTGCACGTCCGGAGCCTGTGGTCCGCAACGGGAGAGGCCACAACAGTGAGAGGCCCGCGTACCGCAAAACAACAACAACAACAACAAAGGATTTGAAAAATCACTGTCTTAGGCCATCTACCTGACCTATCAAGGAAGTTTTATAACCCATATCACAGGTGATGTGTCATGTGACACATACCTTTCGTCACCTTCTCACCCCTGTCAGATTGCTGTCTCTCTTTAAGCCTGTTTTCATGAAATGCAATGAGTATGTTTGGCTGTCTCTACAAATCTCTGAACTCAATTGTTCAACACACAGCCCCTAACCATTACGAAAAATATTCTCATTGCAGATGACAAAGGTAAAACCATATGGAGTTATTTTAGGTCAGTGGTTTTCAAATAATTTTTTAAAACAGCGGAATCCATTTTTCAGTTGAGATCTAACATGAAGGCATCAGAAACACAAATGATTTTTTTCTTCTTTGTGCCTTTTTTCTTATATTTTTCATGTTTTCTAGCATGAACATTGATTGCTTTTATTATCAGAAGATAATGGATTTTAAATTTTGTAGCTGTTTAGGAAAACTGAATCGTTTCATGATAACAAGTTTCAGGGACCAGCACAGATTGAAACAGATGGCTCCCTCTGTTACAGTACCCCTGTTGACCTTTTCACAACTAGGGATTACTAAGGCACAGGGTGACCGTGGCTATTTCTTCATGAAATTATATGATAACAGCAGAAACCTTACTGACGAACAGATGTTTTTCCCAAGTGGAGCTTTTCTTAATGAAATGGTTGCTTAGAAACCAGACCATAATAATAACTTTTCTATATTTAGTTTGTAAAGTGATTCAGTTTGCGAAATTACTAAGTCAGGGAATACTAATTAGATAAAATTGAATATATCCATTACTTCTTGTCTTGCAATTGAGCAACCAAATGGTTAAATTAACAGCAAAATTTTGTCCAGATGTGTCTATCCAGATGCTATTCATAACAAAGACATATAAGGAAAATGAGAGCTCATAGAGCCATCCTGCTCTACTCTTAACTATATGATTCTCTAGTGGCACCATGTGTTTGCTCTTTTATCAATTTGTATTAGAAGCTGTTACATGTAACACTTACTAGGTTGCTGAGAGGATCAGTTAGGTCAGTGGGTCAAAAATTGTACGTGAAAATGTGAAAATAACCTCAAGTTGAGCTCAGCAAGACAGCAGTGTAAAGGAAAGGCTCAAGAGTGAAGATGCTTGTTTAAGATGACATGTTTGATAAATGGAAAATCTTAACGTGCTAAATATTACTAACCACAAAGAAACCTCAGTATGTGCCATATTCGTCAGGTGCATTTAATCTTACATTCAAACTAGACAAAAATCTAGAAGAAAATACATTTCTGTCTTCCATTTCCAATAATGATGAGATACCTCAGCTGAAAACAGTTTTTATGCAGGGTAACATATTTAAAACACTTTAAAAGCATAAATGAGCTTACAAGAAAGCAGTGAGTTACCAAGCCAACATCTTAAGAGAAAGCCAGACCCTAAAAGGTAGAGGGAGCTTAAGAACCTGCATTTGCCCTCAGAGTATTTGCTGAAATTCAGTTTTAGTTTCATGCTCTTGATGGTCAAACCTGCAGAAATGAAAGCCTGTCTAGTCCCAACTTGAAGTGGGGAGTCAAACAGAAGACCTCCAACATTAAGCTTAGACCCCAAAGGAATACACCTTCAGATGAATCAGAAGTAAAAATGGTACCCCTTCACCTCATCCCCAGGGACTGAGAGGGGCATTGTCTTGTCGCTAGAGACCGTGTAATCACAGCATGGTCCACCTTTCCTGCAGATTTGCATTATTGGGATTCAGGAAAGTTCAAGCTGGGAATTAGAGTTTAAGATGTTTATATACTGGTAGTGTCTGTGGATGTCTTACAAGAACAAAAGCATATCTCTGTGGAAGAAGGGACCTTCACCCTAGACCCCAAAGAATCCTCAAAATAATTTTTTACTTTTATTTTTAAATTTTTAATGTTTAAAAACTTTATTGTGGTAATATTTAACAAAATATTTGCTATACTAACCTTTTTTATTTTATTTATTTATTTATTTAGGGCTGTGTTGGGTCTTCGTTTCTGTGCGAGGGCTTCATCGCGGTGCGCCGGCCTCTCACTGTTGCGGCCTCTCGTTGCGGAGTGCAGGCTCAGTAGTTGTGGCTCACGGGCCTAGTTGCTCCGCGGCATGAGGGATCTTCCCAGACCAGGGCTCGAACCCGTGTCCCCTGCATTGGCAGGCAGATTCTCAACCATTGCACCACCAGGGAAGCCCAATATACTAACCATCTGTAAATGTGCAGTTTAGTGGCATTAAACATATCCACAATGTTGTATAATTGCTATCTATTTCCAAAACTTTTTCATCACCCCACACGGAAACTCTTAACCATTAAGCAATAACTCTCCATTCCTCCTCTCATAATAATTAATTAATAATTATTGTATATTTAATTATGTACAATAATTAAAATATATTCACAAAATAACCAAGCACAAGGAAACAAGGTCCCAGAAGACTTTAGATGTTGGACTTATCACACACAAATTATTAAGTAACCAGGCTTCCTGTATTCATAGAAAAACAAGACAAGCTTGAAAATATCTTCAGGGATAGGAAACAATCAAAGTTGATGTAGCAGATTTAAAAAATAAACCAAATAGAATGTCTAAAAATAAAAAGTAGAATAACTAAAATTAAAATTTCAGTGGATGAGTTTTACAGCAGACACAGCTAAGAGAATTAATGAACCAGAAGGCAGAAAGGAAGACATTATACAGAATGCAGCACAGAGAGACAATATTTAGTCTCTGGATGGAGAAGTCAAAAAGGAAGGATTAATAGATTTCATCTCTTAAAAGTTTAAAACTCATTCACGTTGAAAATAATTTAACCTTAATTAAAATGTAAAGTATAATTAAAGAAAAAAGATTTGCAACAAGAAGGACAAACATAAATCTGTAGAGACAGAAAATAGATTTGTGGTTGCCTAGAACAGGGAGTCTGGGCAGAAAAAGAAAGTAACTGCTTGGGTAGGAGGTTTCTTTTTGGAGTGATGAAAATCTTCCAGAATTAGACAGTGATGATGGATGCACAGCTATGTGAATATACTAAAAACTACTGAATCATATACATTAAAAGGGTGAATTTTATGGTATATGAATTACATCTCAATAAATTTTTTTTAAAAGGACAAGCAGTTAAGCCTCTCTATATAAAGAGTTCATAGTGATTAATAAAAAAAAAAAATCCAGTAGATAAATGGATAAAAAAATAAATAGGCAATTCATGGTAGAGGAATATAAGTAATAAAAATTTGAGAAATTTTTCTAATAGGCAAAGAAATGTAGATTAAAATAATAATGAAATACAGTTTTTTGGGTACCATTTCAAAAAACACAGATTTTTTTTTTTTTTAATGGGACTATCCAGTGCTAGCCAATTGTATTGAAATGCACACACTTGAACACTCTTGGTAGGAGAATTAATAGGAACATTTTTGGAATGCAGCTTTGAAAATATTTATACACTTGCAGCCAGTTCTTTTTCTTTGGGGAATCTACCCTAAGAGTATAAATGGGAGTTAGGTGCCTATACTAATTCTGTCTTTAAAAGTCTATGAAATTTTTCCACACATGAATAATTATGCAAATGACTCTCAGTCCCAGGGGCAGCTTGCAATTGCAGAACCCTGAGCTTTTTGCAGCATAGCTCCCTTGTCCCCTTCTCTAGGAAGCCCCGCTCCTTCCTACACCTTTTTTAAATTTCTCTCTCTGTGTTGTTACACCCAAACATACTGTACTAACCACACTGTCTTGTAATCATTGTCTAATTTGTCCCTCTCTCTAGATAGGTGCTGTCCTATTACGTTTATAACACTTAGTACCTGGCACAGAGTAGATACCCTATTAATGTGTGAATGAGTGAAAGAATGATTTATATTGCCTTAATTCTAAAGTTGTTTTCCAAGCTTTATGATTTATGCCATAGCTGCAGATTACTTCTATATACTCTTTTTTTAAAAAATATCTTTACTGGAGTATAATTGCTTTACAGTGGTGTTATATACTTTTTTTTTTTTTTGCAGTATGCGGGCCTCTCACTGTTTTGGCCTCTCCCGTTGCGGAGCACAGGCTCTAGACGCGCAGGCTCAGTGGCCATGGCTTACAGGCCCAGCCGCTCTGCAGCATGTGGGATCTTCCCGGACCGGGGCACAAACCCGTGTCCCCTGCATCGGCAGGCGGACTCCCAACCACTGCGCCACCAGGGAAGCCCTGTTATATACTTTTATATAAGTGATTTGTAATTTTTTTAGTTGACTCCTTCCCCCCTCTTCTTTTAGCAAGAGATTTTCTTTTTCTTTTTTTTTTTAATTTTGAATTTTTTTTTGGCTGCACGTCTTGCATGATCTTACTTCCCTGACCAGAGATTGAACCCAGGCCCCGGCAGTGAAAACGCAGAGTCCTAACCACTGGACTGCCAGGGAATTCCCTCCCCTCTTTTTAACAGAAGTAAAATTGACAAGAATCCTTAATATTTCTCCATCCTAAGTAATAATATTGCTATTAAAGTTTTCAATGTTATTGTCAGACCACCTCAAATGATCTACTGTGAAAGCCAAGACATCTGGAGGAATAAGCCCCCCTCATCCTCCCATAAAAAAGAAGACTGTTAAATAAAACAAAGTTGTCCACTATAAAAACAGTGTGTGTGTGTGTGTGTGTGTGTGTGTGTATTTATTTCAAAGAGTGGTGTATGGATGAGAGGGCACTAAAATGCTTATGTTGATTTTAGGTTTCAGGTGGTTTTTTAAAAGCAGCTTTATTGAGATATAATTCACATACCATATAACTTGTCCCTTTTAAGTATATAATATAATATCTTTGAGTATATTCAGAGTTGCATGTCTGTCACCACAATCCATTTTGGAACATTTCATTACCCTAAAAAGAAACTGGTTCCCCATAGCCTCCACTCCTCAATCCTCCCATACATCCATGAGTGATTTTTCTTTTCTTCTTTATGTTTTTCTCTAGTATTTGACTCTTTTACAGTGACCATGTATTATTTATATATTGTCAGGTAGAAAAAGCCACGTTCTTTTGATTGTGGAAACAGTTTTTCAAGTCTTCTCCTTTCCCCTCTATTTATAGGTGCCTTGCTTCACAGAGGGATTTTAACCTGATGGCTGTGTAGATCCCTGAAGGGGGCCATACTAGATATGGTTACTGGCCAAAATTGTAGGCAGGGTGTTTATGTGTATATGTGCATTTTATCAGGGCAATTTATAGTAGCTCTGCCTGGTTTCCATATGAAACTACAGTTTAAGTCCTGCACGTCATGGTTACTAATTTCACAACAGTCACTTTTTCTAAGCCAGTCCTAGCCCACAGCACCTGTCACAAAGACTTGCCTAATCATCTCATTAGGACATCTGCTATGTTTAAGGAAAAATGGGAGAATTCAGGAGTTTTGAACTTGCCTATATCACTGCTTAGTACCCAAAGCACAGAGCAGGTCTCCGAGCATTGACACTGGATCATGTGAAAGATCAGCCCTGTCTTGTTAGAGCTTCAGGCCAGGTGACCACTCCCCTGGGAGGCTTAGGCTCTCTCAAAACTAGTGAGAACCTGACGCATCAGTCAGCTTTGCTGATTCTGGAGCTTCTCTTTGCATAGGTTTGAGGTGAAAGGCCAGTAGAAAACTTACAAAAAAATGAACCTGGAGTTCAGGTGGTACTCCCTCTACCGGGACCACCTAGCTAGGGGTCTTTAAGACTGCTTTATTTTCTTACCTAGATTCAGCTAAAAGAGAACTACATACTGTGTTCTGGGAAATCAGAAGCCCCTCTTTTCATATTATCAGTAAGTGTTTCTTTTAATAGCATAAAGAGAATGTTAATATACAAAATGTTTCATTCTTTGAAAGCTACGTAAAGAGAACTAAATGAATAACATCCTGGTTCTTTATTTCTAACCCATGACCAGCTGAAATGCAAGTTTCTCTAAATGCATAGGGCAGTGATTACTCTCAAAGCAGTGGTAATTGCTGTTTTCCTTCCTTCCTCACTTATGCCTTCAGTCAATTAGCGCAGCTTTGTTCATATTTCTGTATATACTACAGAACCCTTGCTCATCATGTTTTTGAGGCTCACTTTTCTCACCTCTGTTTTGAATCATGCAGAAGTATTTGATAGAGGCAGTCCTGACAAAGTGGACTCTAAGCTTTTTGGTGCTGTTTTGGGTTTTATTTTATTTATTGGGGGAGGGTAATAGAATAAGAGATTTAGGGGACTCGCAATAGCCATAAATATGTGGAGTGGAGGTGTCTAGGAATCACTGATGGAAAACTGAAACTCACTAAAATCTAAGTTTTTTATTACCTTTTGTATGTCTCCTCTGTCATCACTAATGTTAGCAGCATCTCAAGTTAAAGTCATCTGTGAATTTCATTAACATTACTACCTCTCTTTTCCACATAAAGATAAATATAAATAAATACACCAATTAAGAACAAGGCAGTCCCTGTGAAGCCCAACTAGACCCAAGAGGATTCTGCCTTGTTCATACGGGATGCATTGTGCAGAGTGCCTGTCCTTCCTTTGACCTTGGAGTCTAACAGAAAGTAAACTTTATGACTGATGAATACTTAAAAATATAAGATTTGCTATCTTTGGGGTTAGGATTTGCAAAGCTAGTGCTATTCCAGCAGTTATTTTCTCCTAGGCACTGCAGCCGGGTGGGTGGTGGGTAGCAGATGAAGGTTTGCAGTCCTGCTCTGTCACGTGGCAGCTCTGTGATCTTGGGCCATATTTTTCACCCTTCTGTTCCTCAGCTTCTCCCTCAGTAAAATTAGGAATGAAAGTAGCATCTAATTCAAAGGATTGTTGGAAGCATTAAAGGGATGAATGCATATAAAGTGCTTAGGACCATGCTCAGCATATTGAAAGCACTCATTAAATGTTAGGAATTTTTACTGTCCTTGCTATTAGGTTTTTATTTATTATAATAAACAAATAAATATTTCATGATCCAAATGGCTTCCGGCAAGTATAGTGAACTGTCGGTAAATATAGATTATTACTAATTTTAACTTTTTGCCCTCCAAAATGGGAATTAGAGAACAATGTAAGCAAATACATTGGCCTTATTTTAGTGTTCGAGTATATTATTTAGATCTTGATTTAAAGAGGCAGACACTGGGTACTGTACTGCCATTCTTACAAAAAAATCTTCAACTTATTAGTCTAACCCTCTTTTTTCCTCAGGCCTGAGTAACACTTGCTCATCTTGAATCTTTATAAAGTTGTTGGGGCTTGTCCACACTTAACACAACCTTGGAGCTTTAGAGAAACTTAACATCACGTTGGCATGCTAGACGCTATCATTTACTCTGATTACAAGGAGAGCCCAGCTATTCAGTTGAGTTCCCCATACTTCCTTGATTTAATAACCAACTTCTCCAGTTTGTGCAGCTTCCTGGATTCTTGGAGCTGAAATGATTGTTAGTTTCCATTATAATGAGCGGTCTCTAATGTAACAACTGAAATACCCTGCTAGAGGGTAGTAGTCTCCTTCTCTTCAGGTTCTACCTTATCTTTGTGTCCTTGAGCTGCAACAAGAGAGGACAATCACAGGCTGGTGATTATCTTTTTGTCATCAGAAGGAAATTTTCCTTGTGCCTTAGCTCTTCACCATCATTGTTCTTTCAAACTAGAGCTTCCTCCCAGGTTAATATACATTTTACCTTCTTTCTAGTTTTTAAAACAAACATTTCTTTTAATTTCTCTGAACATAGTTTGTAAAGAATCAAGAAGCTTGTCTCCTGCCCTGCTTACCCCCTCATGGTTACAGTCCTCAGAGATAACCATCCCCTCTACCCCTGTTTAAATAGTTTCTTCTAGTAATTACCTCCCTATTTATAAATAAAATGCTCTTATGGATCTCGATGTTAAAAATTTTGCACATTTTCTACTCATTTCCTGTATGTTAGATGAAGATTTAGCATCCACATGCACACATGCCTGCACATGCATGCCTCTACCCCTTCTCCTTCTGCCATTTCCCCATCACAGTTTTTGGCTAAATCATTGGGCAGTGCTTGTTGCTGACTCTGGATATTATTCATTGCTAAGCCTAGTTCAGTTGTCCTTTCTTGTATATTTGCTTAGTTTTCTATGTAATTATTGGTTATTTTTTACAAATGATCCAACAACTCTATCAAATACATATCATTAATTTGTCCCATCTTTGCTCTCAGACTTAAGCCTTTTTTTTTTGGCTGCATTGGGTCTTCCTTGCTGTGCACAGGCTTTCTTTGGTTGCAGCGAGAGGGGGCTACTCTTCATTGTGGTACACGAACTTCTTATTTTGGTGGCTTCTCTTGTTGCGGAGCACGGGCTCTAGGTGCGTGGGCTTCAGTAGTTGCAGCACGTGGGCTCAGTAGTTGCAACACATGGGCCCTAGAGCGTGCGAACTTCAGTAGTTGTGGCATGTGGGCTCAGTAGTTGTGGCTCGTGGGCTCTAGAGCGCAGGCTCAGTAGTTGTGGCGCCTGGGCTTAGTTGCTCTGTGGCATGTGGGAGCTTCCCGCACCAGGGATCGAACCCGTGTCCCCTGCATTGGCAGGTGGATTCTTAACCACTGCGCCACCAGGGAAGTCCCAGATTTCAGCCTTTGATACCTATATTCTTTTTATCCTTGTTTGTCAGTTTTTTTTTACTCCTTGACTATCACTTTAGTGAGATTTCAGGAGGAAGATGTTTGTGATCATTCTGTTATATTTGATTGAAAATTATTTTTACATTTTCATCTCTAAAAGGGGCTGTTCTATTTAAAGGACTGTGCCCTTTATCACAATTTTTTTAACTTGTATTTTATTTAGTTATATTTGATACATTACATGGTTCAAAATTCAAAAGGTACCAAAAGATACAGAGTAAAAAAAGTCTCTTCTCTCTTATTTATCCTCTGGTCACTCCATTTCCCTCCCTAGAAACAACCAATATCATTGGTTACTTGTGTGTCCTTCCAGAACTATTTATGAATGTATAAATGTGTGTATGTATTTCCCCTTTGTACACAAATTGTTGAATTCTATACACATTGTTTTGTACCTTGCATTTCACTTAACAATAGATATTAGTATTTATTCCATAAGAGTTCTTTAGAAGCTTCTTCTTTTTTTTTATGGATGTCTTTCTTTGTCTGACTTATTTCACTTAGCATAATTCTCTCATGGTCCACCCATGTTGTTGAAAATGTTAAGATTTCTTTCTTTTTCATGGCTGAATAGTATTCGTGTGTGTGTGTGTGTGTGTGTGTGTGTGTGTGTGTGTGTGTGTATACACCATGTCTTCTTTGTCCATTCATTCATTGATGGACTTTTAGATTGTTTTCGTATCTTGGCTGTTGTAAACAATGCTGTAATGAACATAGGAGTGCATGTATCTTTTTGAGTTTGTGTTTTCTTTGGATAAATGCCTGGTAGTGGAATTGCTAGATCATATGGTAGTTTTATTTTTAATTTTTTCAGGAACTTCCATACTGTTTTCCACAGTAGCCATACCAATTTACAGTCCTACTGACCGTACACGAGAGTCTCCTTTTCTCCACATCCTCTCCAACACTTGTTATATCTTGTCTTTTTGATAATAGCCTTCTAACAGGTGTGAGGTGGTATCTCATTGTGGTTTTGATTTATATTTCCTTGATGATTAGTGATGTTGAACATCTTTTCATGTGCCTCTTGGCCATCTGTATGTCTTCTTTAGGAAAAATGCCTATTCAAATCATCTGCCCATTTTTTAATTGGATTTTTTTTTCTTTTGAGTTGGAAGACTCTTACAGTTTTTTAATAACAAGTTTTTGAGATATAATGCATATACCATACAATTCATCCATGTAAAATATACAATTCAGTGTTTTTTATTATATTCACAGAGTGTGTAACCATCACCATAATTAATTTTAGAATGTTTTACCCTCCATAAAGAAAGTCCATATCGTTAGCAGTCAGTCCCTATTCCCCCCCACCGACTCCCACAGCCCTAAGCAACCACTGAACCTACTTTCTGTGTGTAAATTTGCCTATTTTGGACATTTTCATATAAATGGAATCATTCAATATGTGGGGAGTTGTGTTTCTTAACAGTTTTCTGCAGAAATACCTGAGAAATTCAAGTGAGTAGGTGGTTTCCAAGTTGATGTGGGTATTTTGGAAGGTAGGTTGTTGTCTGCCCAGGGGAATAAATCTGGTTGGTTTTAAAGTGGGGATGACGTAGCAGATTCCTGGGATAGAGCCAGTCAGCAAAGACATTTAGGATTAGACTGTCTTTCCTACAATGCAAGAGCACTGTGTAAAGTGAGACCTAAACTATGGTGACTGCCCAAGGTCTGCAGAATCACTGAGCAGCATGCTGAGGGATCATCTTGAAGTCAACACTGGATCAGAATACGTTCCTGGCTTTGTAGTGAAAGTCTTCGGGGGAAAACAAACAGTTATTTTACAAAGTTGACTGTCTCTATTTTGTCGCATAAAGTACTTTCAATAATATTTTTTCAGTTGGTTAATTTGCCTTATCCTGTGCTTTGCCCCAAAACACATATCAGAATGCTTTCATGAACTCCTGCCAGATTTGGTTCACCTTTGCTTTCTCTGTATCTTATCTGTTACACCACATCTTGAAATGCGTAGTCATTTTCCTGCGATCAGAGCAGGAGCAGGTATCTCTCACACAATCATTTGGTCCTTATTGCCAAAGGGATTGACGTGTCATGTTTCCTTAAAGCTAGTGCTGACCCAGAAATTACCCTGTTTTCATATTACAAAGGAGGGGCCAAGGGGCATATGAAGGTTATGGTCAGGCTTCCTCAGTTGTCAAAATTCAAAAAACTTTTCAAAGAAGAAACAAAGCAGCCACACAAAATCTCATCCTTTTAAATTGTTATATAGTCTTAACCATCATATGTGATTCTCTTCACTGCTCCATCTAAGAGTAAGGAAGGAACCATTATCCCCTAGGGATTCATAAAGTCATAGGTGGCAACTGTATCCTGATAAGGTAAACTCAGACAGTCACAGAGCCATTTGGCAGCAGTCTGTGGAGCAGGCCAGCAGGAAGGTAAACAATTGCTAACCTGGGACTGTGGGAAGCAAGGAAATTGTACTTTGCTATTGGCAACCTTTTTATGTAAGATTGGGAGAATTAATGCTCCCTGGTGGAACTAAAAGTTTGGCATTATAGGAAAAGTTTTTTTAAAAATCTGAATTTGTTTCTTTAACCTGAAGAAGGATATATTAGGATTCCTTGGGTTGAAAAAAAATCAAACTGGCATAAGCATGAAGGGATATTTATTGGCTTATGTATCCAAGGATTCTAGTGAGTAAATGTATAATTGGATCCCGGGGCTCAAAGCATGACACAGTTCTCTCCTTTTCTCCTTTCCTCTCTTGGCTTGACCCTCCTCTGTGTTTGCACCATTTTGGGGTTGACTTTCTCCACATGATGGCCACTGGCAGCTCCAGGTTAATCACTTCTACAGGCAAAAACAAGAAGACAAAACGAAACAATCCCCCCTCCCTCCCCACACACACACAGACTCCAGGAGCTTATCTTTCCTGGTAGTTCCAAAATTGGCTCCAGGATTGAGTCTCTTCCCCCATTCCTGAACCAAACATTGTGGTGGTGATGGCATGGAATATCCTAAGGCAGCCTTGACATGAGTTTGTTAACACATGAGGAGAGAGAAAGTGGGTAGTTAGCCCCACTCAAACTACATAGACTGAGAGTAGGGAAGGGATATTTCCCAAAGTAACAGCAGGTGGTGTTACCAGAAGAGAGAGTAGATGCTGTGTGCAACCAAAATGCCTGTCTGCTACAGAGAGGAAATCAAGAGCTCATTTGGTTTTGAAGTATACAGCAGGATATTCTCATAGAAGTAAATAACTTCTCTGCTAAAGATTAGTGAGATAAAAATAGGCATAAGTGACAGTAGAAGGGACTTTAGTAGTACCTGTTTTTCAGAAAAGCTAGATATAGATCAAAGTTTTATAGAGCAAATCCCATTTTACGACTGAGTTCCATTATGAAGTCACAACTATATTCCTAAAAGAAAACAAATCCACTGAATTGCGAGTTAGGAACTTCTGATGAAGAAGTAGTTATGACTGCTACAGATCTATAATACATACCAGGCCTTGTGATACATCAGTGATAAAACATCTGCCAGCGTTGCAGTTACCAACTGTCAATTCACTTTTCCTTTGGGCTCTTTTAGAATGTGGAAGCTGTTTCCTTCATTTATCCTTTTCTTAGCTGCAGACATTTTTCCTATGCTAGGAGGTCTCTAACTCCACCTTGGACCTCCAAAAACTTACCCCTCGTTTTGCGTAATAGAGCTACCTACAAATGCATTGTCACATTTTGCCAACAGGGAAGCTGTCTAATTCAGGTTCTGCCACAGCCTGAAACTCCCTAAAGAGCAGAACTTCTATTTATGTAAAACTGGAGACCACATAAAGGAACACAGGGCTTCCCTGGTGGCACAGTGGTTGAGAATCTGCCTGCTAATGCAGGGGACATGGGTTCGAGCCCTGGTCTGGGGATCCCACATGCCGCAGAGCAGCTAGGTCCGTGAGCCACAATTTCTGAGCCTGCGTGTCTGGAGCCTGTGCTCCGCAACTAAAGAGGCCGTGATAGTGAGAGGCCCGCGCACTGCGACGAAGAGTGGCCCCCGCTTGCCACAACTAGAGAAAGCCCTCGCACAGAGACGAAGACGCAACACAGCAAAAATAAATAAATTAATTAATAAACTCCTACCCCCAACACCAAAAAAAAAAGGAAGACAGATGTGGCTTAAGACCCACATGAAGAGACTTCCCAGGCTTTTCAGGCAATGAAAAGGTATAGGGGTGAGGAGGGCAGACAAGACGATGGACAAGCAGGTGTAGCCCTCAGCAGTTGCATCGCCTTGGTGTATATCTATTTATAAGAGAATGGAACCCCAACCTATAACATAGAAAACAGTACATAGACTTTGCCTGCAAGATTGTCAAATTAAATGGAAGAATGGTAAACTCAGATAAAAAATAATTATAGATCTCTCAAGCATTTATATTACTCCTTCCCCATCTTCTCTTTCTTAATTCCTGAAATTTATATCAAGACTGTATCTTTGAACCCTTTTATTCATTCATTCGTTTGACAAATAGTTATTGAGCACTTGTTATGTGCTGGCACTCTTCTAGGCATTGAGGCTACAGTGGGGAGCAAAACAAAATCCTTGACTTTGTAGAGTTCACATTCTGGGGACAGCAGTCAATAAATAAACAAGTACATATCATTTCAGGTACTGTTAAGTGCTAAGAAGAACAATGAAGCAGGGTGAGAAGGATAAAGAGTGGTAGAAGAAGGAGGCTGTCATTTCATATACGATGAATGTGGTATTTGAACAGAGACATGATGGGCTTTTAGGAGCAAGCTATGGGCTACCTGGAGGAGGAGCAGCGTAGGCAGAGGGAAAAGTAAGGCGAAGATGCTGGGTCCAGAGCAGCGTGGTCTATAGCTAGGAGTTCCAGCCACAGTTGCTGGAGGACAGTGAGGAAGGGAGAGCGTGGTAAGAGGTGAGGTCAGAGGCAGAGCTAAGGCAGCTGGGGGATGGGGGCTGCTCATATTAAGGGAAGAAGAGAAACCAGTGACAGTTTGGGCAGAAGAATGATGAGGTCTGACTCATTTTAACCAGATAGTTCCAGCTGTAGTGCAGGAATAGGGTAGAAGCACAGAGACCAATTAGGAGATTTTTGAAAAAAATCAGGCCAGAAATGATGGACCAGAGTGGTTGAGGTAGAGGTGGTGAGAAGCATTCTCACCCTGGGTGTAGTTTGAGACCTGAGTTTCCTTCCTTCATTTGTTTTTTCCTTTTTCCTCACTATTCTTTAGAGTATAGTACCTAACTCCTCCCCCCAAGTAATGGAATTTGTATTTATATAGTTTTGAGACTAGGGGCTTTATTTCTGGTGCTGTCTTAGTCGTGTCTCGCCTCCTCTGTCAGCCCCTGTAAAGTTTACTCGATACGGGGTTGGGCTCAGATAATGGTAACACTGCTGCAGATTCTACATCTAGGAGTCCTGGCGTGATGGGAGAGGGGATCAGCAAGTACTAGGAAGGGAGACTCAAGAGCAGGATCTTCCTAATTCTGATCAGGGAACTCAGCCAGAAGCACAGTCTACTACTAATCATGCCCAGAATTTGCATTCCTTATTTCCTTACAGAAATTGTTCTCATCACTGACAGTTTTACAGAGAAAACTCATACTGGGGTAGAGAACTGCAGCAAAGACAGGAAGCACTGCTGTGCTTCAGACTGATGTGTGGGCAGCGATGATACTTGTCATAGAACCTTAGTGTCTCAGACTTGGAAGACTCCCTCGAGGACATTTGATCTGGTCTTCTCCCACTGCTGTGTAAATCCCTGCCATGATATGTAATCATCTAGCCTCTGCTTCCAGAGTCTAGAATCCATAGATCATAGAATGTCAGTGCTGAAAGTGATCTTAGAGATCATATAGGCCTGAGACTAGAAGAATCCAGGAGTGTGAACTCTGAGACCCATGCTCTTTCCACTCGCAATGTTGTCACTCCAAATACAGGGCAGCCCTTGCTGGTAGAATGACAGAGGTGGGTTTAAATGTCTCTGTTTTCATCCCATCACAGGCTGTCTGGGCTTATTTTCTTTTCAGTGCTTAACAGTAATGAATCCTTTCTTTTTATTTTCAACCCTAGGGGTTGCCCTTCTCTCAGATGTGTACCCTGAGAAAATCTTGCCTGGCCTGTTGGCACAGTATGATGGCGGTAAAGACAAGCACACACTGGAGACCAGAATGAAAGTCGGGGAAATCCTGATGCGAATTGTCAGGGCATTAGGTGAGTTTTCTTGTTCCAGCATCTGGAATGGGGTCAGGGAGCAGTATGGCTGTGGAACCAAAGTCTGTGCACCTGGAGGCTTGTTATGCTAGCAAGGTGAGGACAATTTGGGGGCTGAGGTGAGTCACTTCCTGTTCAAGGATTTAGCAAATGTCCAACGCGCACCAAGAGATTGGCAGCAATAGTGTCCATTGCTTCTACAACTGCTTAGTCTCCTCCGCTGAGCTATGTTGGGGCCCTGATTTTCCTCAGAGCTGGAATGAGAAGTTTCCCACTTGCTGAGCAGCAGCAACCATGAAAAGAAGGGGAATGTCAGACAGGGAAACAAGAGTGCTAACTCTGGTTGAATGACTTCTGTGTGCCAGGTCCTCTACGTGTATATAATCTCATCTAATTTTCCCAAGAAATTCTGTAAAGAGGCTGTTGTTGGGCCCATTTTATAGATGGGGAAACTGTAGCACAGGAACCTTCAGAAATTTGTTCAAGACTCATTCAGCTGGTAAATACTAGTGCTAAGAATTGAACCTACCAACTTGAAGGAAGTTGCTCAAAACCACACAAGCTGAGAGTTGTAAAGCCGTGGGCTCTAGAGTCACACTGCTTGGGATCAAATCCCAAGCTGCTGCTTATCAGCTTTGTGATCATGGGAATGTTTCTCAACCTCTTGGTGCCTCAGTGTCCTTATATATAAAAAGAGGATATTAATAGCACTTACCTCATATGGCTATTGTAAGGATTAAATTTTACTCTTGGGGCTTCCCTGGTGGTGCAGTGGTTGAGAGTCCGCCTGCCGATGCAGGGGACACAGGTTCGTGCCCCGGTCTGGGAAGATCCCGCATGCCGCGGAGCGGCTGGGCCCGTGAGCCATGGCCACTGAGCCTGCGCGTCCGGAGCCTGTGCTCCGCAACGGGAGAGGCCACAGCAGTGGGAGGCCCGCGTACCGCAAAAAAAAAAAATAATAATTTTACTCTTTACCCACTAGGGAAAGATTCTGAAAAACAAGCTAGCTTTGGGATTCCCTGGCGGTCCAGTGGTTAGGACTCTGCGCTTCCAATGCAGGGGGCGTGGGTTCTATCACTGATCAGGGAACTAAGGTCCCGCATGCTGCATGGCATGACCAAAAAAACCCAAAAAACAACAAACTAGCTTTCGCCTCTTGTATCAAGAATTTACGTCGAGTTCTTCCTTCACCAGCATTTTTAAGGATTTCCAAAGATTCCACATAGCCATGCATCATTTCCACGGACGTAGCCCTTAATTTTCCTAATTTCTGGGTGGCCCTCTGGCTAAAGAAGCTAGAACCTAGATCTCCCACCACTTAAATTCTTTTATCGCTGAAAGGAAAATCTCATGAGAGTGAAATTAAAAGTGTTTTTTTCTGCCCTTTGAAGAAGGGCGAACTTTCTATATTTGCCTTAGTCTTAAATATCGGTCTGAAACATACCAGACAAGTGCACCATTATGAGAAATGATTGTCTCACAATAGGGAGTGTTAAGTTTAACGTATTATAGGATCAAATGCACCTCTGACTTCCATTTGTGTGTATCATTGTGATCATCAATCTGAGAAGGATGTGTCTGATGCATCAACAAAACATACCTGTTCTCTGTAACTTCTGGTAGACTGCTATCATAGGCGTGATAAACGCTGAAAAGGCACATTTCTCCATCTCCACGGGCCAGTCCAAATCACTTCCTGTGGTGAGATTGAAGGTGGGAATGAAGGACTAGGTTGAGTGGGAGAGAGGGCTTGCTCCTCCTTACATAGTCCTATAATTAGCCCAATTTCCAAAACTGCCTTCTGGCATTTCAAAGCATATTCCATCAGTTCTCAAAGTTCTAATCTTCCTGTAGCCTACTCTAACAAGTAGCCAGCTGTAAACATTGCCTTAGCTTTAACTGCTACTTTCTAATTCACCTTACCAACTTGTCCAGGTGCATAGATGAGATGGCCGACTGAAATCCTTTAAGTGAAATTAAAGCCCATTTTTACAACATAGCCCATGTCCTCAGTTTACTATTGGTGTGGAAATCCTTGTGACAGCCACTTTATAAGATTTCTTTAATAAGTACCCTAGTTTCAGTGGTCCAGGCCTTGTGCTCTCCCCATCCCCAGCTCTTCTTTGCAGCAGGGGGAGTTCCATGGGAACACAGGCCCATAGGTAGGAGCCAGGTGCAGTACTACCGCTTCCTCTTGGCTTCAGTTCCCTAACCACATCTACTTTTCATCCTGCCACTAGACAATGGTGGAAAATCAGCAGGAGCTTTTTTTT
The DNA here is from genome assembly GCF_003031525.2 of Neophocaena asiaeorientalis asiaeorientalis. Lineage (NCBI taxonomy): Eukaryota > Metazoa > Chordata > Mammalia > Artiodactyla > Phocoenidae > Neophocaena > Neophocaena asiaeorientalis. The sequence goes on along the minus strand of NW_020172445.1, from coordinate 111,520 downwards.
TCTTTTCATTAGAAAAAAAATGATTGAAGTATCATATACATATAGAAAAGTATATAAAGTACACTAATTTTAATAGTGTAGTTTTATGGTTCTCTACATATCTGCCATCACCCAGATCAGTACAGAGAAACTTCTAATAACCCATAAAGTTTCCTTTTTTCCCTTCCTAAGCTATACCTGCCCCAGAGGTAAGCACTATTCTGAATTTTTATCAGCATCTATTTATTTTGATTGTCCTTGAACCTCATTTTTTTAAAAAAATTATTTATTATTTTTGGCTGCGTTGGGTCTTTGTTGCTGCGCGCAGGCTTTCTCTAGTTGCAGAGAGCGGGGGCTACTCTTAATTGCAGTGCGCAGGCTTCTCATTGCGGTGGCTTTTCTTGTTGCGGAGCACGGGCTCTAGGTGCGTGGGCTCCAGTAGTCATGGCATGTGGGCTCTAGAGCGCAGACTCAGTAGTTGTGGCGCACAGGCTTAGTTGCTCCGCGGCATGTGTGATCTTCCTGGACCAGAGCTTGAACCCGTGTCCCCTGCATTGGCAGGCGGATTCTTAACCACTACGCAACCAGGGAAGTCTGAACCTCATTTTAATGGAATTAAATCCCCATGTTCCCAGTAAGTTGATAGATACGGACACATGGGTAAGTTTGGGTCAAATTTTAGGGGGCAAGAATATTTCATAGGCTGTGCTGTGTATTGTATTTCCTATTGTCTCACATTACAAGGCATATGATGTCTGGTGTCTCATTTTAGTGATGTGAAGATTGATCAGTGGTGTTTCTAGTAGGATACATCCATAATAAACTTCCCCATCAACCTTCCTCCTATTGGTTTTAAGTAACCGCTGGTGATTGTTGCCTAGATTGTTGCTGTTATTTCATAGAGGTTACACTTTTTTACACATAAGGAAACAGATACAGAGACGGGTACTAACTTGCCTAATGTTACATAGCTAATTAATGATGAATCCAAAATTTCAATCCAGACAATCTGACTCCAGACCCAGTCTCTTACCCAATACACAATACTGTATCCTGAAAATTTTCCCATGTCATTAAGCATCTTTTTCCTGTCATTAACACACATTTTCCACATCCTCTATAATTTTTAATGATTGCATGAGACTATATCATTTGAATGTATCATAATTTTTTTCAACTGACCAGCTTAAAGGTTGTCCTAATTTTTCACTATTATGAATGATGTTAAGATGAATATTCTTATAGCTAAATCTGTGCAGATCCACGATAATTTCCTAGGAAAAATTTCTAAAAGTAGAATTTCTTAAAAGCATGTGCATATTTTAAAACATATTTATTGCTAAATTATCTTCCCAAGAGATTGTGCCAGTTTTGAAATTTTTTGTTCTAGTTCTGTGAAAAATGCCAGTGGTAGTTTGATAGGGATTGCATTGAATCTGTAGATTGCTTTGGGTAGTAGAGTCATTTTCACAATGTTGATTTTTCCCATCCAAGAACATGGTATATCTCTCCATCTATTTGTATCATCTTTAATTTCTTTCATCAGTGTCTTATAATTTTCTGCATACAGGTCTTTCGTATCCTTAGGTAGGTTTATTCCTAGATATTTTATTCTTTGCCAGTTTATATTTTAATGTTTGAGAATATTTGTACCCTCATCAGCACTATATATGCTATGTGTTATTTTTATCTAGCAGATATATAAAGAAATGTTATTGTGTTTTTATTTTCATTTATTCAATTGACAGGGTTAAATATTTTTCATATTTTTATTAGCTAAATTTTTGTGTGTGTGGAGGGTGTATGTGTGTGTGTGTGAATTGCCTGTTCCTATCCTTTCTTCATTTTTCCATTGGGGTGTTGATATTGTTATTTAATTTGTAAAAGCTTTATGTATTTACAGATCTTGAACCACTAACATTTATGTTGTAAATATTTTCTTTGGTTTTTTTACATTTTAGTTTTGTTTATATTTTCTGTTTCCTTTGTTTTGAAATGTAGAAGGTTTTTATTTTGATGTAGGCAAATCTGTCTTTTCTTTTATGGTTTCTCTCTTATATAGAAAGGCTTTCTTAAACCAACATTTTATAAGTATGAATCTATATATTTTAATCTGTACTCCTCAACATAGAAAATATGGTGGAAGGATTTTGGTTTCATTTATTTAAGGAACTATTTAGTTTTTTTATTGTACTTTTAGAAATTTAATCTTAATGCATTACTAAATTACCAGTCACTCCAAATCTGTTTCCTCTTCTATGGCCCAATGTCGATGTTGACAATAACCTGTGGGCTGTTATATGTCATTGCATTTTTTTTAAAACTTCTTTTAAATGTATAACATTAAATAACTGTGCCCAAGATATTGAATCGATAATTGGGGCAATACCTGACAAGTGGAATTAAAGCAAAGGGTACTGAGCACATCTGTAAGGGTATTTCCTTCTGAGATTGCCTAGAGCATTATTCCTGATCTGATATAGACTACACTCTTTTCTCACATATGCCGGATGAAGTATCTTTTCTCTCTTCAGCAGAGCTGGACAAACACTACCCAGTTCTTTGTTCCTCTAGACCAGTGATTCTCAAATGGGGGAGTGGGGGGAAGAATTTGCCCCTCAGGGGACATTGGCAATGTCTGGAAACATTTTTAGTTGTTACAGCTGGGGGCAGGGGGGACATTACTGGCATTTAATGGGTACAGGCCAGGGAAGTTTCTAAACATCCTACAGTGCACAGGACAGCCCCCTGCAACCAAGAATGATCTGGCCCAGAATGTCAGTAGGGCTCCTGCTGAGGCACCCTGTTGTAGAACTCATGTCCTGCTTTATAACATCACTCAGATATGTTAAGTTACATCCAGGACTGCCACATACAATTGTGCAGGTTGTTCTCAGATTCAAAAAGTCCAAGAGGCATTACTGTATGAATGGCAGGGCCTGGAGCTGTACAGTACTCACCTGTGCAGTCATCCTGGTGGCCTTGACTGAATTCTACCCTATCCTACATCTCAGTTACATCTTATATTGCCATCTCACTGGGGAGAGCTTGAAAAAGTTTTTCATTCCTTCCTGTAATTACAAATCCTCTTGGATGTGGGGGGTTCTGCACATGGCTAATCTTATCTATTTTATACCAATTTTATGAGCATACTTTTTAGTGGATACCTTTTCTGATATCTGCTGAATATAGGAGTGTGTCCTTATTATAGAGCCTGTGGCCACCTTTGAAGTGATTACATATGCCTCCTTTTTTTTTGCCTTCCTTTTACATTTAATGAACCATAATATGAACTAAAGTATATTTTTAAATTATCCCTTGTATTTAGGGAATGTTTTATATCCTTTGCTGATATTTATTTCTCATTCTAAGGAAAAAGAGAAATAAATGAAATTGCTTTTGACTTGTATGTGGCTCTCATTTGAATTTCAATCTTGGATCAGAAGTCCTTGATGGAAAAACAGTTTCCTCCTCTGCCCATAGTAATACTCAGACATTCTCTGAATTCTGATCTCCTGCTTTTGTCAAGTCTAAATCATATAAATTCCTGGGTTATTTGGTAGCTCTTTCTAATGCTCAAAGCTCTTTTTTTAATCTTTTGTTTTTTTTAATTGGGGTATAGTTGCTTTACAGTGTTGTGTTAGTTTCTACTGCCCAGCGAAGTCAATCAGCTGTATGTATACATATATCCCCTCTCTTTTAGGTTTCCTTCCCATTTAGGTCACCACAGAGCATTGCATAGAGTTCCTTGTGCTATATAGCAGGTTCTCATTAGTTTTTTATCTTGACTATGTTTATTTTTTTCTTAATCTTGAGAGCAGAGGCATCAATGTAGTTCAGTTCAAAAACGTTTTTTGAGTAGGCACTGAATGGCCGGTTCTGTGCCTGGGGCTGGAAATAGGAGCACGAAAAAGCCACCGTCTCTTCCTTCAAGGAGCTTATAGTTTAATCAGAGCCGTCAACTCATACACAGATCTTCTAAGGTGACCTGCTAATTTAGGGAGAGGCCTGTGTAGGGTATTATGGGGGCTCAGAGGAAACGGTCTTGTCTGTCTTTTTCTCTTTGGGACCCTGCAGTTGAATGTGGCAAAGTGCTTTGGGGCTACATCAGTTCCTCATCGTTATCAAGAACAGCAGGTCAGTTTTTGAAAAATGGCTTTGTATGTTAGCTTTCAGAGATTTTCAACTCACAGCATAGCCTGAAGGTGAAAAGGTGGATTGGATGTGTGAATACTCGTCTGGGAGTTCAGTATTCATAGATTTCAGCAGCAATGAACAACAGTCAAGGATTAGAGTTCACACACTTTGAAAGGAGAATTTTTCAGCAAAATTCAGAGAATTAAATGAAATGCTTCTTGCCAAGTTTGCCTAGGTTAGCATCAGTATAGTTCAATTCAATAAATACTTATATTAATATAAATTGGAAATACTAATCTGACCAAACTTGGAAGTTGGAGCCCAGACTGAATAATTTTTTTTCTTCTCTTCCTCCTTCTGTTTTTCTTCCTCATGTCAATTTTTCTGAGAGATACAACTTTAAAATCTATTCTTAGACCTTTCCCTTCCTAATTGTATCAGTAATACGTGATAATTTTGGACAATTTGGAAAATATTAAGTGTAAAGAAAATAATCACTAATAGTCTCACCATTCAGAAGTAACCATTCTTTGTTTACATTTGATGTTTCCTTCTAGTTTCTTTTTCTTTCTCAGACTTGTAATTACATTGTATGTATCCTGCTTTTTAAAAAAATTAACATTATAAGCACTTTTCCATGTCATTAAATATTTCTTGAAAATATAAGATTTATTGGTTGTTATTAATTAATAACCTGAATTTATCATAATTTTGTTTAATTATCTTCTAGAAAGATATTGTTTAATTAGGTGGTTCCAGTTCCTTACCTTATGAGGAACTTTATGAGGATTATAAGAAGTATGCTATTGATTATTCTTATACGTAAATCCTTTGGTGAATCTTTGATTCTTTCCTTAGGATAGGTTCTTAGAAAGGAATTACTAGGTCACAGTATGTGCCTGCTTTTAAGGCTCTTGATATTTAGTGCTAAGTTGCCTTCCAGAAAGGGATCCTCTTGTCAGCAGTGAATGAGACTGCTAATGTCTCACAGAGAAAAATTATTCCATGGCTTCAGACCTATCCTCTAACCCTGACCAGCTATCTCTAAAATGTGTACCTTTGCTCCCAGAATGAATGGAGGAACCTGTCAGAGAATGTTGCGGGGGGGGTGGATGAAGGGAAGGAGGTCAGGGAAGGACTGATGGATGGATGCATGACTCAGTGTGAACCCATTGCTGCCCTAGAAGAACAACTTAGACCTGGTAGTGTCACCATGACATACAAAGCACAGCACTTATTTTTAGAGGCAGAACGTAGTCTTCTTGTCAGCAAGCTCAGACAAGTTCTAGTTTACTCTAGGTCAGAAACTTCTAAAACTGAGAGCAGGAATAGAAAGCCATATTCACGTTGCTTCATCTTAAGAGTACCTTCAGTGAACTCTGTAAGAAAGATCAGGAATTAATATTTGGAAAGAGGAATGAGGGAAGAGAACTAAATCTCAGGTCTGTTGGGAGTGTGCCACGGCAACTAGAATGACACTGGGAATGTGGGGACAAAGCAGCTTATACTTCTAGGTTAGGAGGTACCTTTTCTCAAATTCCTCTATATGCCAGGAGAAGGGTAGGTCCTGGGCTTTAGGGTATATTTCTAACTCTTACAACCTGCAGAACACCCTTATTTAATGTGCTTTGTCAACTCTTTTCCATATCACCTGCTTAATTTTTATGTTTTAGTTCAGCATTCACTTTGCCACCTCAGAGTTCATCCAAGTGATGAGCAACCCATGATCCCATCCAGCTCCAGGATGAAGCCCGTAATCTGATTTTAGAAAACCTGATGATACCTGCCCAGAGAGGGGCAAATTCAGCTCCAAATTCTGCTCTGACAAACACCTTCTTCTAGCCAGTTGTAGAAAACAAAGGAAAATGGAATAATTGGATTTGTCTAGCAGGCTACTGTGAGTTCCAGTTGGGTTGGCCTCAGAATTAAGATGAGGAGATTTTTTTTTTTTTTTTTGCGGTACGTGGGCCTCTCACTGTTGTGGCCTCTCCCGTTGCGGAGCACAGGCTCCGGACGCACAGGCTCAGCGGCCGTGGCTCACAGGCCCAGCTGCTCTGCGGTATGTGGGATCTTCCCAGACCGGGGCATGAACCTGTGTCCCCTGCATCGGCAGGCGGACTCTCAACCACTGCGCCACCAGGGAAGCCCAGAGGAGAGAAGCTTTTAAACAGCTGCATAATATTTTATAGTATAGATACACCACAGTTTACTTATTCAACCATTCCTCTATGGATGAAACTTCACTTTTTTTCGTATGACATGCAGTACTGCAATATAAATTCTCATATTTGTGTGCTAATGGAAATATATATTATATGTGTATATATGCATATTTCATATATATGTACATATTAAAGAACTGGACCTTTATTTCTGTAAGATTGATATTTGCCAAAGTGGATTCACTCAAAGGCTGTTTATATTTTAAATTGTTTATATACTGACAGATTACTTCCTGAAATTGTGGGTAAGATAGGGCTTTTTGAACCCCCTGCTGTGTCTGTTGTCAAATGGAGAAAAATATCTTTTGAAGATTGTGTTTTTCAAAGTGAATGGACTAAAAAAAGTCCTCTTTTGTGTTATTTTGTTTGTCTTGATGGCAATGGGAAAAAAAGTCTTGTTTAAAGTAATAAATTGCTGGGAATTCCCTGGTGGTCCAGTGGTTAGGGCTCCATGCTTTCACTGCTGGAGCCCAGGTTCAGTCCCTGGTTGGGGAACTAAGATCCTGTAACCTGTGTGGCAGCAGCCAAAAAAAAAAAAGTAATAAATTATTAATTCATTTTGCTATTAAGTAATGTATAAGACTACTCAAGGAATGACAAATCGCCTTTAGAAGTATCTTACTCAACAAAATTTGTTTAAAGGTGCAGCATTATAATGAATCAACTTAAGGGCATTCTAATTAGGTAGTTTTCAGAAATATTTAAACTTTTAATTTGCTAATTTAAAAATTTTAGGGTAAGGGCTTTTTCTTTCATAACATATGTTTTGGTTCCCTTATGTGTAGTAAAGGACCTCAGAACATAATGGCTTAAAACAACCACCATTTATTTGTTCAGAATTCTGTAATATTGGTAATGCTTGGCAGGGACAGCTCATCTGCTCCACATGGTGTTGTTTGGGCTCAGCTGGTGGTTCTACTGCGTGCGGTGTAGGCTGGGCTCACCCAGGAGGTTGCATTCAGGTGGGATCTTGACTGGGGCACCCTAGTGCTCCTCCACATGGCTTCTGTCTGTCCCTGTGTGTGGATACTCATCATTTAGTAGTCTAAGTCAAACTTCTTTGCTGCATGGTGAATGGTTTCCCAGAGAACGAAAGCAGAAGCTGCCAGACCTATTAAGAGCTAAACCTAGAACTGGATTAGTATGACTTCTGCCACATTCTACTGTCAAAGTAAGTCCCCAAATCAGCCCAGGTTCAAGGGAAAAGGAAGTAGCCTCTGACTCTTGATGAGAGAAACGGCGCTCAGGGATGGTGTGTTGGCAGCATACCTGCATACCAACTACTACACGGTCAAAAGTAGTGCAAGCTTATTGCCACAAGCCTAACAATACACAGGTATATAAAGAAAAATCCAGTCTCTCCCAAATATTAGTTATATTTAATATTCTTACCTCCCAAAGTAAACAGTGATAGTAGTTTGATATATATTCTTTCACACCTTTCCCTGTGTTCCTATAGGTATATGCAAACATATATGGGCTTTTTATATGGGCTTCTTTTCTTTTACAAAAACAGAACATTAACATACTATTACTTTTACTCTTACTGTTATTACATACTGTTAGTCTGCAGTTTGCTTTCTTTGAAATCAACTTTACCGAGGTGTAATTTACATACAGTAAAATGCCCCCATTTTAAGTACACATTTCAATGAGGTTTGATATAAACTCATGTAACCATCACTATAGTCAAAATATAGAACATTTTCATCACCTCAGGAAGTTCCTCTGTGCCCAGATCATCTCCCATTCCACACCCCAATCCTGCCCACCACTGATATGCTTTTTGTTATTATAGGTTAGATTTGTCTTTTTAGAGCATCATATAAATGGAATCATAAAGTGTATACCCTTTCATGTTTGAATTCTTTTGCTCAGCAAAAGTTTTTGAGATTCATCCATGTTGTGTATATTAATAGTTCACCACTTTTTATTGCTAAGTAGTAGTACTTTATATGACTATGCCACAGTCGTTCATACATTTACCTGTTGATGGACATTCAGGTTGTTTCCAGTTTTGAACTATTATGAGTGTAGTTGCTGTGAATATTCTGGTACAAGTCTTAGTGTGAAGATATATCTATCTATATATAGAAAGAGATATATATAGATATGTAGATATATATAGAGAGAGATATGTTTCTCTTGGGTAAGTACCTAGGAGTGGAATTGTTGGGTCATATGGTAGGTGTATAAGAACCTACCAAACTGTTTTCCAAAATAGTTGTACCATTTTACATTATGATTAGCAAGGTATGAGAGTTCCAGTTGCTCCATATCCTTGCCAACACTTGGTATCAATATTATTTTTTTAGTTTTTAGCCATTTTAATGAATCCGTAATGGCATCTCATTGCGGTTTTAACTTGTATTTCCCTGATGACTAATTGTGTTCAGCTCATGTTTTTTCAAGTGCTTATTTTCTATTCCTGTATCTCTTTTGTGAAGTAACTGTTAAGATCTTTTTCCATTTCTTCATTGGATTATTTCTCTTTATTTCTCCAAGTCTTTATTGTAAGAATTTTTATATGGAGTCTATACAAGTCCTTTGTCACATATATGTATTGCAAATAGTTTCTACCAGTCTTCTCATTTTACTTATTTATTTAGGCTCCACCAGGTCTTAGTTGGGGCACATGGGCTCCTCACTGTGGCATGCGGGCTTCTTAGTTGCAGCATGTAAACTCTTAGCTGCAGCACCAACCAGTCTTCTCTTAATGGTGTCTTTTGAGGAGCAGACATTACTTTATCTGGTTAAAATAATATTTACTTATAATATTAAGTAAATATGCAAAAACATAAAATTAGTTATATATTTTAGCTCATTTACAGCTTTATAAACATATACATTTAAAATTTTAGGGACTTCCCTGGTGGTCCAGTGGCTAAGACTCCATGCTCCCAATGCAGGGGGCTCGGATTAGATCCCTAGTCAGGCAGCTAGATCCCACATGCCGCAAATAAAGATCCCGCATGCTGCAACTAAAGCTCCCACATGCTGCAATGAAGATCCCACATGCCACAGCTAAGACCCGGCACAGCCAAATAAATAAATAAATATTTAAAAAATAAAAAAAATTAAAAAATAAAAATTTAATGCCAATTTTTTGCCAATTTAATGCCAAAAAAATCAAATTGATGACATTATTTTGGTATAATAGATTATGTGTTGCTAAAATGAGATGAAATCATTGCCCACAATGTACGTATGGTTCTGATGTTAAGGTAGAGAATTTTTTTTAGATCAGCATGCCCAAGTTATTATATGTGGTATGATAAATCCTTACTCCCATATTTTTCCTCTGTATAAACTATTACAAAACCCTTGGGTTCTGAAGTCAGGCTGCCTGCATTCAAATCCCAAAGCTGCCACTTCCTGAATCTTGAATATGTGACCATATGCAAGTTACTTAATATCTCTGTCCCTGTTTCCTCATTTGTAAAATGATCATCATAATAAGACCTATTTCTTAGAGCTCTTGTGAGGCTTACAGGAGTTAATAAATGTAAAGTACCAGGTATATAGTAAATACTCAATTAATGCTATTTATTACCTTTTATTACCTCAAACTCTATGCAGTTACTCTTCAAGGACTAAAGCCTCAGCTCTGTAGGGACACCAGACAGTTTTGGGTAGAATTTCAACTACCTCAAGAAAACAGGAACTGAACTCAAACCAGGCTTCTTACGTAAAGCCAGGGACCGGGTTTGTACTATCTCCCCCACCCCCTCCTACCCCCAACACACGTAAGGATGAAAACTCCAGTTACCTCTGGGAACAAGCTTCTCTCTTGGAAGATGAAGGAAGGCACACCCACCACCAAACCCTGGTCCTGGCAACTAGGATTTATTTCTGTTATTTCTCAAGGCTGAAAGACCCTGAAGTAAAACTGCTTCTCAATTGGGTTACGTGCACCATCAGTTTCTTCTTTCTACTGAATATATTTTAAACAAATAAACAAAACACTTTCTTAACCCCATACCACCTTCAAACTATAGCCCTGTTTCTCTGGTCTCTTCCACAGTTAAACTCTTAGAAAAAGTTGTCTGAGCTTGCTGGCTGCACTACCTCCTTTACCATTTTCTTCCCAAGTCACTCCGAGGGGACTTTTATCCCCAGCATTCCCTTATCAACCAAAATATTGAAAAAGCCAATGATCAATTCTTCATCCTCATACTACCTGACCACCCAGTAGCATCTGATATGTTTGACCATTGCCTCCTTCTTGAAACTCCTTCCTCTCCAGGCCTCCGATGCAATAGACTTGCCTGATGGCTCTTACCTCATGGCTTTTCTTCCTCAGTCTTCTTCGCTGGCTCCTTCCCCACTACCAGGTCTCCCAAGTTTGGAGTCCCCTAAGGCTCTGTCCTTAGTCCTCTCTCTTTACACGGTGCTACTCATTACCTGGTCAATCTGACTAGAAGTTTATCAATTGTATTAACATTTTTTTCAAAGAACTAGCTTTAGTTTAATTAATTTTCTTTATTGTTTTTTGGTTTTCCATTTCATTGGTTTTCCCTCCTATCTTTAATATTTATTGCTGTAGTTCTCTATCGCTACATGACAAATTACCTCAAAACTTATCGGATTAAAACAACAAACGTTTATCTCATAGTTTTTGTAATTCAGGAGTTCAGTTATGCCTTAACTGGCATAAGTTATGCCTTAACTGGGTGCCAGTTATGCCTTAACTGGGTGCCTCTGACTCAAGGATTTTCATAAGGCTGAAATCAAGGTGTTGGCTGGGCTGCAGTCTTATCTGAAGAATCAACTGAGAATAGAGCAGTTCTCAAACTCACTCACATAGTTGTCAGGATTCAGTTGTTTTCAGGCTGTTGGACTGAAGGCCTCAGTTCCTTGCTGACTGTTGACCACAGCTTCCTTCAGCACTTTGCCACATGGGCCACTCCACAGGGCAACCCAACATGGCAGCTAACTTCCACCAGAGTGAGCAATCAAGAGAGCAGGAGAGGGCAAGCGAGATGAAAGTCTTCGTCATTTGTACCTAATCTCAGAATTGACATCCCATTACTTTTGCCACATTCTGTTTTTTGCAAGCAAGTCACTAGGTTCAGCCCTAATTCAACAGGAGGGAATTACATAAGGTATGAATATCAGGAGATGGGGATTGTAGGCTGCCATTTTAGGGGTTGCCTACAACAACTTCCTCCTATAAACTTTTGGTTTAACTCCTTTATTTTTCTAGTTTCTCAAGGTGAAAGCTTAGATCACTGATTTTGGACCTTTCCTCTTTGCTAAAGGAAGCATTAAAAACAATAAATTATCCTATAAGAATTACTTTAGTGGCATTCCATAAATTTTGATGTGTTTTCATTTCAAGCTATTTTCTAACTTTACTTGTGATTTCTTTTTCTGCCATGGATTACTTAGAAATGTGGTGTTTTTTGTTTAAACTTCAAATATTTTCCTACCTTTTCATTCATTATATTTTCCTTTACCTCATTGAACATAGTTGTAATAGCTGCTTTAAAATCCATCTCTGATAATTGAAATGTCTGTATCATTCAGTTTTGGCCTCTTTTGAGTATCTTTCTCCTTGAGAATGGGTTATATTTTTGTTTTACAAGTAATTTTGGATTATGTCCTGGACATTATTAAATTATGTTGGGAAGGCTATAGATTCTGTTATGGTACTCCAAACTGTTAAATTTTTGTTTTAACGGGCAATTAAATTAGACTCAAACTTCAAACTTTGTCTTACCTACAGTGGGCCATAGCTCAAATCTCACTTCAGGTCTTTCAGCCTTAGCTACAAGCTGCTTTGAGTCTAGTCTTCACATACTGAATTTCAGCACATTTCCTTGAGGTCCAAGAGAGACAATGGGAGACTATATTCACCCACCTGAATCCTTATCTTCTTCATAATCTGTGTCCTGCTTGTTTACTGCTGTGGGAGTAAATAAAGTTACAGGAGAAGAAGTCATCATTCTCATCCTTTTTCAAATTCTGGCCAGGTTTCTACGACCTGGCTTAGCTCAAGAAGCCAAGATTATAAAGAGCCATATGTGCTCAGTTAAGGGATTTCAATTTATGTTGACTTAATTTTTTTTTAATTTTTTAATAAATTTATTTGTTTGTTTGTTTGTTTATTTATTTTGGCTGTGTTGGGTCTTCGTTGCCGCACACAGGTTTTCTCTAGTTGTGGCAAGCAGGGTTTACTCTTCGTTGTGGTGCTTGGGCTTCTCATCGCGGTGGCTTCACTTGTTGCAGAGCATGGCCTCTAGGCACGTGTGCTTCAGTAGTTGTGGCGCATGGGCTTAGTTGCTCTGTGGAATCCTGCCGGACCAGGGCTTGAACCTGTGTCCCCTGCATTGGCAGGCGGATTCTTAACCACTGCGCCACTAGGGAAGCCTTATGTTGACTTTAAATGAAGTCACTGAGAGATTTTAAGGAGGGAAGAATTAATCATAATTACATTTTAGCAAAATCATTTTGGCTGCTCTGTGAAGGATGAGAGTGGGACAAGACTAGAAGCAGGTAGACTCATAGGATGTTGTTGGGCAATCTGGGAATGAGATGATGATGGATATTGAATGAGGATTTACATGTGAGAAAGAAGGCAAATGATGTCCCCAGATAGGAAAGAAAGCATGAGAACAAATGTGAGATGCCTGTGTTGCGAATGGAGGACTTGACCTGTCTCCCTATAGCAAGTTGTGTTGGGTGCCTTGGGTAGTAAGGCTAGATAGAGAGGGTGGGCAGACCACAGAGAGCCTTGAACACTGGGCCGAGTTAGGACTTGATGTGACGGGCATTTGGGAATCACTATGGATTCTTAAGAAAGGAAGCCACGTGATGACAGATGTGTAGGTATGGTTGGCAGGGGCATGAAACATGAGTGAAGAAAGGAGAGGCTGGAGACAGAGAGATAGCTAGGAGGCTGTTTTGGCATTCCTAGGCATAAAGAGATGAAGACTTTGATTAGAGGGATGTCTGTGAGGATGGTGAGAAAAAATAGGCATTATAGACAATTCAGAAGAAGAAATGAGAGACTGTCACCTCTTAACATTTAGTGGAGATGGAGTTATAATCCACCTGGCAGTTCCACCAAGTGTAATTCACCGTTATTCTCATAGAAATGTTGAGAGGCTCAAATGAAATAATATACATAATATGAAATATTTGTGTCATTATAAATATAAATATTTGAGTGTCATTATAGAGATGTATTTACGACTATATTAATTCCTGTACTGGGGTTGCCAGGGACTAAAGTAGAGAGGTAGGACCACCTACAGTGGCAGCTGTTAGGCAGGTAAATAGGAAATTGATGTATAGATTTAACCTTGGGACACATTTTACCTTTCTCTCTCAGAGGTATGCACTGTGACCCTCGGAGTCATAAATTCCTAAGTTTTGATCTTGACTCTAACATTTAATAGCTATGAACAAGTTACATAACCTCTCTGTTCCTTATCTGTAAAATGGGGATAATTATGGTAGCTTCCTGATAGGGTGGTTATGAAATTTAAAAGATAATATATGTAAAGTGTTCAGAGCCAGCATCTTTCATGGTAAGCGGTGAATAAATGTTGGTTGCTATTATTTTCTTGTTGTCTTTTTTTTTTTTTTTTTTTTTTTTTTTTTGCGGTACGCGGGCCTCTCACTGTTGTGGCCTCTCCTGTTGCGGAGCACAGGCTCCGGACGCGCAGGCTCAGCGGCCGTGGCTCACGGGTCCAGCCGCTTTGCGGCACATGGGATCCTCCCGGACCAGGACACGAACCCGTGTCCCCTGCATTGGCAGGCGGATTCTCAACCACTGCGCCACCAGGGAAGCCCACCACATCTTCTTTATCCATTCCTCTTTTAATGGACATTTAGGTTGTTTCCATATCTTGGCTATTGTAAATAGTGCTGCTGTGAACATCGGGGTGCATGTATCTCTTTTTTTTTAATATTTATTTATTTGGTTGCACTGGGTCTTAGTTGAGGCAGGCGGGCTTCTTCGTTGCAGCTTGCTCCTTAGTTGCGGCACATGGGCTTCTTAGTTGTGGCATGCAGACTCTTAGTTGCCGCATGCATGTGGGATCTAGTTCTCTGACCAGGGATCTATCCTGGGCCCCCTGCATTGGGAGCACGGAGTCTTAACCACTGCGCCACCAGGGAAGTCCTGCGTTTTTCTTTTTGATCCTTTATTGTGTCTGTGAAAGGACACAGGACAGTGAAACATCTGATTTTCTCTTTTATTTACAAGTTTTAAAATAGATTCTTGGATTTGTAATAGATTCTTGCATTCACTTTGACTTATGGGCTTGCAAGAGAGTAAACCAACTAATTAGAATATAATGTTCCCTTTAAAAGAAGTTGTAACTTCATTTTCTTTTTGCTGGGCCTAATGTGGTAAAGACTGATTTCATAGCAGTTGAAGGATCTTCTGTTAATAATTTAAACATAAAGTTATATTCTCAGGCCACAGACTTCCTGATTTATGTTTGTCAATATTATGAGGCTAACTAACTCTTGGGCATGCTTTAACGAGTTTGAACATTTATGTAGTGAATTAAATTAATTAAGTCACTGGAATGGTTTTACTACTTTCATCATTACAGAATTGTAAAGAGAGTCTCTTTCATTTAAAATATCTAGTTTTTATCTTCTTTCATCTTTTAAAATAACTTGCCATAAGCCTGGAACTTTTCCTTTCTTGTGATCACATTTCTGGGCTTTATTTTGTTAATTCCACCCTTCAGGAAAATTCCACCATGTTTCTGAAGTCTGTTACTGTCTCAAGCACACTTTTCAGGAGAACTAATCTCTTTTTCGTGTCAGTAACACACTAGGGTAGAGTCATTTGTTGTAGATTTTCCTTGTAGGGTAACTTTGTATAAACTGAAAGTTTATATGCTGTTTAAACCAATCTTGGCATTCAATGAGCTGTTGAGATGGAATGAGTAAGCTAGTTAATACATAACTATAGAAGTCTTGGCATCCTGTTTCAAACTGTCTTTGTTTCTGCGTTACTTTAGTTCACTGAGTTGCCGAAAATCCAGTGGTACAAAGCATTTCCTGTACACTGTTTTACTTTGTCCAAAAGATATTTATCTGTGGTTCTTATTTGCACATCGCTCTTATTTGAAGACATGGAAAGAAAACATCCTTTTGCGAGTCAAAGTGTAAAGTAGGGTCTTCTCCCTCTCCTTTCAGTGCCCCTTGCTTACCTTTTTTTTTTTCTTCTCCCCTCCCACTTAAAACTTTCTTCGACTAGAAACTCATTAAATTTCAGAAATTATTTCATATCTTTCTTGTTCCTTCCCAGCTTGTAAAAAGGAGGTAACAGGGGCTTCCCTGGTGGCGCAGTGGTTGAGGGTCCGCCTGCCGATGCAGGGGACGTGGGTTTGTGCCCCGGTCCAGGAAGATCCCACATACGTGCCGCGGAGCAGCTGGGCCCGTGAGCCATGGCCGCTGAGCCTGCGCGTGCGGAACCTGTGCTCCGCAATGGGAGAGGCCACAACAGTGAGAGGCCTGCGTACCGCAAAAAAAAAAAAAAAAAAAAAAAAAAAAGGAGGTAACAGGTATATTAATATTTACTAAGGTGTGGATGACAGCCTCCTATTATGCTGCCCTTCTTGGGGTGGTTTTGCATTTTGAGTAAGGAGGCTATTTAGTCTAAAGAAATAAAGTTCTAATGATTAAATAGACTATGAAGCAATACAGATTGCTAATAAAAGAAATATTTGGAGGCAAGGTCTGTGTGTCTCTTTAAAGCATACCTGGTAAGTCACTTGCACCAACAGTAGTCCTACTAACAAGTTTGTTTTTCTTTAATAACTTGTCCCACAGAGGTCTGAGATCTTCCCTTGGTTACATCTAAGCCTGTCAAAGTTTGTCTACCTGCAACTTGCATCCAAATCATCAATGCCTATGTGGTCTGTGTGATGAGATACAATGAAATTAGAACCAGAAAAGGGAGGGCTAAGAGGCGCTGAAATCTTTGCTAACCTACTTCTAGCTCATAGTCACCTCTTGGTTACATTACCTTAAAAAGGATAACAGTATGAATGGAACACCAAAAGCAGCAGATCAACAATTAGCCTGAGGGAGAAAAGTGGGTCCTGACATGTAGACACCAGCAGGGGGGGACTCTATCCAGGGACTACTCAGCATTCTTGCCCAGTGACTACTGCGACCTGCCTCCCTGGCAAGCCCCATCAAGAGCAGAAGATGACTGGCTTCAGCCCTCTAATGCCCTAACGTACATCAAGTATATGGATTTAGCAGCTTTCACAAGGCCATTTATCAGTCATCTCCTCCTGTTAGGAAATCAGAAGTGTTACCACTTTGAAGACGGTAAAGAAGAGGGGAAATTTTTTTGTTCTCCTCTTCAGGATAGAATTAATAGGATTCCAGCCCTTCAAAAAGACAATTAAGTGACAATTTTGGTGTTTGTTCATGGACCAGAGGAACTTATTCCCATTATGCCCTGTTGGTTATGCCCTCTTGTAAGATATAAATCCCTGGCTTCTCTTCCATTCATATCTTATGAGGTTAAACAGAGAAGGAATGAAAATTGTAAGGACTGTGAAATGTCAGAGGTGCGGGAGAATCAGCTGGCCACATTGATGTCCACTGTTTTAGAACAGAAGTTCCTGCTAATCTTCATGGAGTGCCAAGTAAATGTCCTGATGGCAGTAGAAAGAGCCCTCTGCTTGGGAGACAAGAGAATGTATCTGTCTTTCAGTAGCTGTGTGACCTGGGATCAGCCCGTTAAAAATTTCTCTCTCCTGATTTGTAATACAGAGTTAAGAATATTTTTTTCCACCAAACTCAAATTCTTATGTGGTAATAGGCACACAAGTGCTTTGCAGATAAAGAGGCTTACAAATGGACACAACGTTTTTTTATTCCACTGTACTGTAGCTGCATATTCTATCTTAACTAAAATCTCTCCCCTGTTCATAAAGGGCTATGTGGAGAAGGGAAACGAAAATCAGGAAAGAGATGATTTCCTCAGAGCTGCAGGGGAAATTCAAGGCTGAAAAGTAATTGTTGTTAATAGATCAGAATTTACCTATGAATTTTTTAAATGATGAATTTCATAAAAAATTAATTGCATTTAAATTATTTAATTCTCTAAATGGCTTTTGGAAAGGAAATCCTGCCTGTCAGGATCTGCCATGTCAATCTAATTTCCTTCTGACCTTGACAGAAATTATTGTCTCTGTTGACTCTGGTCCAGTCGCGGCAATAAGTTGTATTCATGAAATGTTACAAAAATCAAGTAATTCTTCTACTGTATTCCTTTCAGTAGTGAAATAGAGTTCCAGGCCCTAAAATGCAGGAAAAATTACTAGTTATTATTGAGGACATAAAAGGGTCCATGCAGAGAGTCAGATCTATATTTTGTCTCCTGTTTCCTTATTGACCAGGTCAGCAGGAATATTTCTGTGAGGGTATGTGGCTCTCTACCACGTTACTCATCCCCAGGGATCTATTTACTTTAGTTCCCAAATAAAAGGGAGGAAAAATAGTTTCTCTGGATTCCTTTTTCCAGTAACGGCTTTAGTGAGTGAAGTGTGTATTGTGACATTTGACCTTTATAAACCTTTACTCTCTTTTTTCTCCCCAAAATATCTAATATCAAATCTGAAAGTACAAAAAGTGCTGTCTTGGAAAAGGAAGAGCCTACTTGAACTGGTTAGATTACAGAGGCAATTCAAACAATGTAAATGAGATCCAGGAGCCTGGAAAGATAAGATTAAGATTCAAAGATAGGCAGACAAAGACTCCAGGTCTCCACCTCCACTTGAGTCTGGTCCTTAAGAGGAAATGAAATAAAGAGCAGAAGAGATTGGGATGGACATAATAAAAAGGCTGGAGCACAAAAGTTTTAAAATACTGGTAGGAGGTCTTAACTATCCCTGGGTTAATGTTTGTCAGATGTGGTTTGGCATACCCAGAGATGGAATATTGGGCCAAATGGCTGTAACTGTGTGTAAGAACCTTTGAGTCTATATCTTCAATATTTTTCTTGCCTCTTTTAAGAGACTTTTATATTATACTAATATTTTTTAAAGCTGATGCAATGAAAATTAATTTAGAAGGTTTAGAAAATGTTACCCATTAAACTGCCAGCTCTGAAGTAGTAAAGACTGAAATTGTGTTGGCACCATCTTTTACTGACAAATAAGGAAGCAAAGAGCTGGCAGAAGCAATGCCATTCACAAAGCAATGGGAAAGCTCTGGGTTCTGCTTGACTGGTGGTCAAGGGCAGGACCTGGTTCCTGTAGTGGGCATATCATGAAAGAATCCAGATCTCCTACTTCATGTTTGAAGGGAGCAACCATTGTGAATTGTCTGTGAGATCTGCCCCCAAGCTTTGGTCTCTGAGCTACTGGAAGGCAGAGGTGCGTTTCATATCAGATTCTGCTTACACACATATACCTCTTCTCTTCTAATATGTGAAGATTTTTATATGTTATTTATTTTTCCAGCTTCAACGTGAACTAGATTATGTAGCCCTCCTTTAACCCCTCCCGGCCCAAAACTTACTTTTTTAAAAAATAGCTTTATTGAGATATACTTCATATACTATACAATTTACCAATTTACAGTGTGCAATTCAAAAAATTATTGTATGTTCACAAGGTTGTACAACCATCACCACAATCAATTTTGAAACATTTTCGCCACCCCAAAATAAGCCCTGTACCCATCACCAGTCAGGCAATCACTAATCTTTCTGTCTCTAAGGATTTTCTTATTGTGGATATTTCCTACAAATGAAATCATACATTTTTCTTTTTACTGACTTCTTTAACTTACATGTTTTCAAAGCTCATCTATGTTGCAGCATGTACCTTATTCCTTTTTATTGCCAGGTAACATTCCACTGTATGGATATAACACATTTTAAAATCTATCCATCAGTTGGTGGACATTTGAGTTCTTTTCACTTTTTGACTATTATGAATAATGCTGCTTTGAAGATTTCATGTTCAAGTTTTTATGTGGGAATGTGTTTTAAATTCTCTTGAGTATATACGAAGGAGTGGAATTGCTGGGTCATATGGTAACTCTGACTTTTTGAGAAACTGCCAAACTGTTTTCCAAAGTGGCTGCACCATTTTACATTTCGGCCAGCAGTGTATTAGTGTTTCAGTTTCTTCTCCTCGCCAGCACTTGTTCTTGTTTTTTTGATTATAGCCATCCTAATGGGTATGAAGTGGTATCTTGTGGTTTTGATTTGCATTTCCATAATGATTAATGGTATTGAGCATCTTCTTATGTGCTGTTTGTATATTTTCTTTGGAAAATATACGGTTCAGATCCTTTGCCCATTTTGAATTTGACCTATTTGTCTTTTTTAATTGTGTTGTAAGAGTTCTTTATAGATTCTGAAGATAAGCCCTTTATCAAATACATGATTTGCAAATATATTCTCCCATCATTCTATAGGTTGTCTTTTTACTTTCTTGGTGACATTTGACACACAAAAGTTTTTAATATTGGTGAAGTCCAACATACCTATTTTTTCTTTTGCCACTTGTGCTTTTGGTGTTGTATGTGAAATGCCTTTTTATTTTTTTTGGCTGTGTTGGGTCTCGTTGTAGCGTGTGGGATCTTCGTTGCAGCATGCAGGATCTTTTGTTGCAGCATGCGGGCTTCTCTCTAGTTGTGGTGCATGGGCTCCAGAGTGTGTGGGCTCTGTAGTTGCGGCGCACGGGCTCCAGAGTGTGTGGGCTCTGTAGTTTGCAGCACACGGGCTCTCTAGTTGAGGCATGGGGGCCTAGTAGTTGTGGTGCGCAGGCTTAGTTGCCCCGCGGTATGTGGAATCTTAGTTCCCCGACCAGGGATCGAACCCACGTCCCCTGCATTGGAAGGCAGATTGTCAACCCCTGGACCACCAGTGAAGTCCCTGAAATGCCTTTGCCTAACCTAAGTCACAAAGATTTACTCCTATGTTTTCTTCTAAGAGTTTTATAATTTTAGCTCTTACACTTAGATCTATGATCATTTGAAGTTACTTTTGTATATGGTGTAAGGAAGGGGTTCAGCTCTTTTACATGTGGATGTCCAGTTGTCCTAGCATCATTTGTTGAAAAACTATTATCTTCCTGATTGAATTATCTTGGCATTCTTGTTGAAAATCAATTGACCATAAAAATGAGAGTTTATTTCTAGACTCTCAATTTATTCCATTGATCTGCAGGTGTGTCTTTAGGCTAGTACCAGATTGTCTTGATTTTTGTAGCTTTGTAGTAAGTTTTTAAATTAGGAAATGGGAGTCCTCCATCTTTGTTCTTTTTCAAGATTGTTTGGTTATTCTGTATCCCTTACATTCCCATGTGAATTTTAGGATCAGCTTGCTAACTTCTGGGGGGGAAATAAAAGGCAGCTGGGGTTTTGATAGAGATTACTTTGAATCTATAGATCAATTTTGGCAGCGTTGCCAATCCATGAATGTGGGATGTCTTTCCATTTATTTAGTTTTTCTTTAATTTCTTTTAACAATGTTTTGTAGTTTTCAGAGTACAAGTGTTCCACTTCTTTTGTTAAATTTATTCTTAAGCATTTATACTTTTTGATTGATTCAGTTATAAATTGAATTGTTTTCTTAATTTCATTTTCAGAGTATTAATTGCTAGTCTCAGTACCTACTTTTGACACCTGGTAGCAAGAGCTAAAAAGTAGGTTAGGAGGCATCAGTTGCTTCAAGTGGAGTAAATTACTTTCATGCCTTCATTGAGAGTGAAGTAGGCATCAGCACTTCTGAGCTGGTGAGGCCACACCCTACAATGACTGTGCTATCAATGACCTGATTCCTCTGTGACTATCACAGAAAAAGACTTTCTCTTGCTAAAGAATGTAGAAATTTTCAATCATTCCATGCGGCTTAACATTTTATTTACTACCCTTATTGTGTAGAGAAAGCACCATACGATTTGAATCATTATTCATTTGGAAAAAAAAGTTGATCTCTAAAAGATTATCATATCCTTTGGCTGACTATGACTTTGCAACCAGTTAACAGAGTGTAAGAGTGTCCTGAAGGCATTGCAGTAGAAGTGATCCAGCTGGAGATTAATTATTACGATGCAAACCTCATTCTACATCATAGAGCAAAGACTTTTGTCCCTTCTGAACACACGTATAAATTCAGATTCAGCAAACTCAAAAATATATCTCTAGTTAAGCCATTCCCTTGCTCAAATAAGCATTATCAGTCTTTTCAAATTATCAGCTGTACTGGACCAGCTGGACATATATATGCAAAATTTCCTTCACCTCTAAATCTCTAGTGCCTGTTAGAGTCCCTTGCACATTGTAGTGCACGTTAAATGTTTTAATGTTTTTATTGAATTAGCTAGATGGAAGAGCTGGAGTCTGGAGATTAAATTCTGATATAATTCAGGGGTCTGTGAATTCTTTAAAAGAATTTTTTAGGGCTTCCCTGGTGGTGCAGTGGTTGAGAGTCCACCTGCCGATGCAGGGGACACGGGTTCGTGCCCCAGTCCGGGAAGATCCCACGTACTGCGGAGCGGCTGGAACCGTGAGCTATGGCTGCTGAGCCTGCGCATCCGGAGCCTGTGCTCCGCAACGGGAGAGGCCACAGCAGGGAGAGGCCCGCGTACCGCAAAAAAAAAAAAAAAAGAATTTTTTAAATGTTGTATTTTCATTTTAATGATAATTCTGAATCACCTGGATCCACATTATAATCAAGTTGCACTGCACAATTTCAGTGCCCATGTTTGTGTTTAAGAAACATTGGTCTAAAACATTACTCAGAATGTATGTTAGCTTCTGATTACAGAGGAGTGCTGGCTGTAAGTGATCGTTCAGTCTTTGGAAAATATAATTGCCTTTACCCAGCAGCACCTTAACCAGCAGGATAGGATATTTCTTAGTTATTTCCTGTTGGTAGATAGAAGAGAGTAGTTAAGAATGATTTTTTATCAGTGTTCCCTTCTATGTCTCAAAAAAAAGGAGGGGGTGTAGAAAGAGAGAAAGAAGGGAAGAGAAGAAGGAAAGAAGGAATAGAGGGCTCTGCAGACATTAATTACGGAGTTTTGAAAGGATGGTGTAAAGATTTGGCCAACAGTGGAATTTTCTTTCTCACTTGATTTTTCTTGATTTCACTTTTATGACCTGTTTCACTGAACTAGAAGAGTAGTCAAGCCCTTGAAATTAGCAGGTCCCCTGACTCCAGTGGTTTACTGTGATAGCGCTCTTTCACTATGTAAGTGTCTCTTGTTTAGGTCATCTCAGATCCTTTATGACGGAAGGTGGGATCTGATAGGCATAAATGAATCTATCAATGTAGATTTCAAAGTACCATTGCAAAGCTTGACTAAAAAAAAATCTTCCAAGTCCTAATTTGTTGAAGGAATCTTTTCATATATACGATAATTGATACAAACAAGTCACAGGCAGGTTAAAATTTTTCCAGCTCTCTTTTCACTATGCACTTGATTTTTCACCTTCCAAAGCAACACGTTTTTTTATCGAGTTTGTTCAAACAAATCTAGATCCTTCATTTGTTTCCTTGAACACACTGCTGTTTGCTTCTCCATAAGGGTTGATTATTGCTGACTTCCTGAGAAGAATATGGAGATGCAAATAGCCAGGTGTTGTCATTGTCATTGCACAAAGGAAAAGCAATTAGAGCTGAACTAGGATAAACCCCATTGACTAGAATCAACTTGAGTAAGTTTCTAAAAGTAGTCTTGGGTTTTACTGTGTTCATTTCCCTGAAGCTGTTTCTGAACGCCTGAGGAAAAGATGGTAGTC
Source organism: Neophocaena asiaeorientalis asiaeorientalis (assembly GCF_003031525.2). NCBI lineage: Eukaryota > Metazoa > Chordata > Mammalia > Artiodactyla > Phocoenidae > Neophocaena > Neophocaena asiaeorientalis. Next base: position 88,433 of record NW_020172445.1, on the reverse strand, counting down.
TCTCCAACTTCAGTTCCATGGGTATCTCTTAGTCTAAATATTGTAGTCTACTGTGAATAATTTCTGAAAATGGGGGTGAGGGAGTTCAGAAATCAATACCATTTTTTGTAAAAGCCATATAATATGGATACTTTTAAGGAGACAACAGGATGGTAATGAACATTTGCCCTTGTCAGGGGGCAAGTGTATGCCACCTTTTCTGACAAAAGGTGAATTAGAATCTTGGAACCTTATGGTTCAAATAAGTTTCAACTGAAGCAATACACACTTCTCATCTGGATAAAGAAAAACACAAAAAGGCAAAAGCCAAAATATATATATATATTTACCAAAACCCCTCCTGGATGATATAATTGAGATTTTGTTGCTTAATCAGAAACTAAGGAATAGCAGTGGGTGTCCCAAAGCCTGAGTTTTTAGTCTATAATGAACTAGTTAGTCAGTAGTTGCAAAATATACTCAGCATATAACCCCTTCACATGAGCTCCTACTGTAAATAGTTACTCACCTTTCTTTATTTAATAGGTGGGCAGATGTATAAAGATGACTCTGCTCTTTGGCAAAGTATATATATATATTACACACACTGATATTTTGAGTCATGCCGTATACTAGGCTGTTGTCCCAATTAAAATTGTAATTAGAAGAAAGAAAATTATTGGGTTTAATTTTTTCTTTTATATGTTATAAAATTGACTTTTGAATCCTTTTAAAAACATACACTGCTTTAAGTTTGTCTTGGCAAATCTAACTTTTCTGGCTTTGTATTATTTTTAAATTATTATATTTATTTATTTGGTTGCACTGGGTCTTAGTTGAGGTAGGCGGGCTCCTTAGTTGTGGCTCGCCAGCTCCTTAGTTGCAACACACGGGCTCCTTAGTTGTGGCATGCGAACTCTTAGTTGCGGCATGCGTGTGGGATCTAGTTCCCTGAGCAGGGATCGAACCCAGGCCCCCTGCATTGAAAGCGCAGAATCTTAACCATTGTGCCACCAGGGAAGTCTCTCTGGCTTTGTATTGATAAACATAGAACTGACATAGAAGTACTCTATAGCATTAAATTTTCATATGTCATATCAGAATGCTTTTGGCTGCAGGTAACAGAAATTCCCAACTCAGTTGGCTTAAACAATAAGGAATGAATCATTGCATATGACAGAAAGTTCTGAACTGGTTAATCCTTTGCCTCCATGACATCATTCAAGATTCAAAATCTTTTCATCTTTCTACTCTGCCAGCCTCAGCTTTATTGGTCTCATCCCCTGGTTTCTCATAGTTTCATTTGGCTGCAGCAGCTCTGAGGTGTCATATTCTTTTTTTTTTTGAGGTGTCATATTCTTATCATAACCAGAGGCAAAATATTTTCTTAGGGTCTTCCAACAGATTTTCCTTCACATCTCATTGTTCAGACTGGGTCACGTGCCCAAAGCAGTTAAGGGAAGGGGATATGTCCACCGTGATTCATTTAAAGCAACAAAGACGTTAGCCTGAATCACATAAGTGATGGTTGGACAGGGGGGAAGGTGGATATTTGCATAGAATTAGAGTGCTGTTTACAAGGAAGAATGGGAAAATGCCAGTGAGGTGTACACAACAAAATTTGACATGTAGGGGTCCCTAAAGCTCAAATTAAGAACCCTTTTTGTAGGATCTTTAAATTCTATTATTGCAGCCCTTGAAGCTGTATTCTCTGATCATATGCATTCATTTTGTTCTGCATAGAAACCTGGTCAGGGCAGACCCCCAACCTGGAGACTAGGATCCAGTACAGTCTTAAGAAACCAGCCACACAGCATGACAAGAGCTAGGGAGAAGGAGGACAGTCAGAGGCTAGCAGAGCCTCCAGGAAATGGGGGCAGAGCTGTAAATCCCCAAAGAAGACCAGGTTTGAGCAAGGGTGTGGCAAATCTTGACTGTGTATGTGAGGTCTAAGAGAGGTCAGGTTGCGGAGAACATGACAGCAGGGCACTTTGAGAAATGCATGCAGAGTGGATGCAGGGAGTGTCCCAGCTTGTCCAGTCCAATACCTGGAAAACAAGGTAGCAAGTGGGCCCAGAGCCAGCTGACTGGGTACAGTACAGGGCTCTTGAGATCCAAGTCTCCACTGGCTCCTCTTAGGTATGCTTGGGAGTGGGGTTGGTGGAGCATGCAGTTAAATGGATGCTCATTTGGAAAGTTGTAATGAAGCTCTGGCAGGGCAGGAATTTATACAAATGGAATGTTAAAATTTGGTTTTGTTAATGTAATGGTATGCCCTTGACTTTTTATGGTAGGTCAGTGTAAGAAACAGCCATATGATTTCTACATTGAATATAAAAGTTCTGTTGTCCATTCTGCTCTTCCCTTTTCCCCCAGGTCTTCACATGACTTGTTCCTTCAGCTCTTCTCTGACAGCTTTTCCCTGAGCCCTCACCCCTGACTCTTAACTGCTCCCTGCTCCTTATTTTTCTTCATAGCTCTTATTGCTGCTGGAAAGTTTATTTACTATTTATTGTCTTTCTCCTCCACTAGAAGTAGGCTTCATAAAGATGGGAACTTTGCTTTCTTGTTCATGCTATATTATCTCCAGTAATGAGAACGTACTTGGGATATTGTAGGCACTCAATTAAGATTTGCTGAATGAATGAGATACCTCTTCATATTCTTCCTGAAGTTTTTGTCTCCTAATGAATCTATGTTCTTTCTTTTATTGAGTAATGGGAACTATGTTTTCTGTTTCCTTTTTTGCCTCAGCTACCAGAATTGCTAAACTAAATTTGGGGTTCATTTGCAATAACCATTCTTAGCTTGGGATATGTGTACTTCTTCAATTACTATAGAACTTCTAAAAAGTATTCAATTCAGTTTCAATATTTTTTATTGTAAGTTGCCTCAAATCCCATAAGGAAGTAAATGAGGATTGAAGAATAATAAATGAACTGACTGATTGACTGAAGGGTAACTGGGAGAAGTCAAAAAAGAACACCAGGCTTTTGAGTCTGGATGAAAAAGAATACTGGAGCTATTGTTAATGGAAATTGGTACCAGATCAAAACATTACTCATAAAAGTATCTTTCTCTGTCACCATTTTGGGCACAACTCACTCCATTGTTATTGCTTGGTCAGTTTTTTTCCTCTTCCCCAGTAGGCTTTGAATGCCATGATGGGAGGGACTCTTTCTTTCTTGTTTATGGTCCATAGTGCCTAGCACAGTACCTGGCACATAGTGTCGTTTCTTTACCACTTATTTTTTTAATCCATTTTTAATTGAAATATAGTTAATTTCAATGTTGTGTTAGTTTACCACTTATTTTTAACTTTAAATCCCTACATTAGTAAATATTGACTAGTTTGTCATCTGCTCTTACCTTTTCAAACTGCAATTTCCCCTCTTTATGGATTTCCAGACTTCCTTCATTTCTCAGTGACTTCCTTCCCATCAAGGACCTTCATTCCTTTAACTACAGCAGCCTCCCACTCCAGTGCTCATGAATATGTGCCTTTTCTTCCTTTCTAAGTCTCCTGAATCTCATACCCCTGATGGATAAGCCAAAGGTGACTCATCACCTCATAGACTTCTAACTGGAAGGGGCCAGAGAGACCATCTCATCTAATTGGCTCATCTCCAGTTGGTCCAGGGAAGTGAAGGGAATTGCCCTGAGTCACACTGCTAGTTGGCAGCAGGGCCAAAATTAGAGCACAGAGCTCTTAACTCTGGATGCACATCTCACACTGCAGAAGGAGCAAGCCCGTTTCTAGCTCCAGAAAGGGCAAGTACTATAACAAAAGTAGAAAGAGGGCTTCCCTGGTAGTGCAGCGGTTGGGAGTCCACCTGCTGATGTGGGGGGGCGTGCGTTCGTGCCCCGGTCCGGGAGGATCCCACGTGCCGCAGAGCTGTTGGGCCTGTGAGCCATGGCCACTGGGCCTGCGCGTCCGGGGCCTGTGCTCCGCGACGGGAGAGGCCACGGCCGTGGGAGGCCCGCCTACAGCAAAAAAAAAAAAAAAAAAAAAAAAAAAAAAAAGTAGAAAGATATGTTTTCCTCTTAGTTGGAAATATCTTAAATGCATTGTATCATAGGAGTTAAGTGTCAGACTACCTAAGTTTGATCTTGGTTGTATTTACTCTTTGGACAAGTTATTTAACCTTTCTATTGTGGTAAATCCTTTTTGTCTTTTTTCTATGCATTTGTATATTTAATATACATATTTAAATCTGTAAGTGTGGTTTGTTTAATATTGAGAGAAGTTATGTGTGTGCATTTTTACATACATAAATGGAATGATACTGGTTCTATTAGTTTCTTTCACTTAACAGTGTCTTAAGGAAATTAAATATTTCCTTAAGGAATATTAAATTTTCTTTAATAGCTTCTTTTTGGCCACGTGGCAGGTGGGATCTTAGTTCCCCGACCAGGGATCGAACCCATGCCCCCTGCAGTAGAAGCACAGAGTATTAACCACTAGATCGCCAGGGAAGTCCCAGGGGAACCTTTCTATATTGTTGCAGTTAATTCTATCTTGTTCCTTTAATGACCACAGAGTATTCCATAATATGTATGGTTATTTAACCACTTCCACATTAATTAATATTTAATTTATATCTTCTCATTTTTTACTATTACAGTTCTGCAGAGAAGCCTTTATGCAGATTTTGTTGTGCATACATGTGACTGCCTTCACTAGGACTGATATTCAGAAATGCAAATACTAGTAGGCACAAAGTCCCCTCTTTTCTATTCTGAAAATAGGCTATGGCTACGTCATTCATTGATTCAATTTCTGCAATATATGTTGAAATTAACTGAGCAGGAGGTGAGTCTTGTGACTGCATGTATTGTGTTAGGAACTGGGAGCATTTTAGAGAAATTAGTCCTCATCTTTTTCTTGTATTATAAGGAAAGTACATTGTGTTCCTGACTTCGAGGGAAAACAAAAAATAAACTTCCTCCTCCTCCCCCTTCCAAGAGACTAAGATTAGTGAAATTATGCTAAGCAACCTCTGCTTGACTCTGTGATGGCATTAACTGCACAGTACTGTAATTGTTGGTACTTATCTGTTTATACCCACCCCCTAAACTTTGGGCTGCTTAAAGGGTAAAGATTATGTTTTATCAATTTTTGTATCCCTAGAACATTAGCATGATACTGGTGCATAATTACATTTTATTCAATAAATGAGTGAATTCAGTTCAGCATTGATATTTGTTGAGTACCGAGTATGTGCAAAGATTACTAAGAACCAACAGGAACAGAGATGAAGCAAAGTTTTACCCTCAAGGAATTTATAGTCTAATGGGAGAAATGGATATAGGCTGAAAACATCTAGGAATCAAGGCATTAGTAACAGGTGTGATTTAAGTACAAAGTACTGTGGGACTTCCAAGGAGGACTAATTAAGGCTGACTGAGAATATTAAGGGAGGTTTTCACAAAGGAAGTGGCATTTGAGGCATTTTAACTGGGCCTGATAGGGCAGGTTGGTGACTTTTCTATGTAAGTTATCATTTTGGTGACTTTAAACATATGCTTCAGAAACCATTTTGTCACCATTTAGATATCATGTTACCTTAGGGCTACAGAAAGGCTGGAAGTGGAGTGTTATACTTGGGTTCTGGAGCTAGGGCCTCAGAGCCAAGATCAAGTCAAAGGAGTTTTAGTTCCCAGCCCATCTGTGGAGGAAGAAGTTGTTTCCATTAAAAAAAAAAAAAAAGTCAATTCTGAGTGCCTTGGCGTGCTGTTTCTCCTCTCTTTAAGAATAAAATAACGCAAAAACCTTTCTTGGCCCCACTTCCTTGAACAGCTACCACCCCATTTCTTTGATATGCTGTGCAGAAAACTCCTTAAGTAATCTGTCTCCAATTCTTTTTCTCACATTATATTTTAAACCCACTTCTATCGTGCGCTCACCCCTGCCAGTGCATCAAAACTGTTCTTGTCGGGCTTCCCTGGTGGCTCAGTGGTTAAGAATCCACCTGGCAATGCAGGGGACACGGGTTCGAGCCCTGGTTGGGGAAGATCCCACATGCAGTGGAGCAACTAAGCCCGTGCGCCACAACTACTGAGCCTGTGCTGTAGAGCCCACAAGCCACAGCTACTGAGCCCACATGCCACAACTACCGAAGCCCACACGCCTAGAGCCCGTGCTCTGCAACAAGAGAAGCCACCGCAATGAGAAGCCCACGCACCGCCATGAAGAGTAGCCCCTGCTCGCCGCAACTGGAGAAAGCCCGTGCACAGCAACAAAGACCCAATGCAGCCAAAAATAAACAAATTTATTTAAAAAAACAAACAAAACTGTTCTTGTCAGGATCAACAGTGACCTCATTGTTACTCAATCTAATGGTCAATTTTTAGTCTTCTTTTACCTGACTTATTAGCAGCATTTGATGCAGACCATTCTTTCCTCTCTGATACACTTTCTTCCCTTAATTTCTAGAATACCATGCTAATTCTTTTCCTACGTGACTGTTTATTCCTTTTCAGTCTCCTTTGCTGGTTCTTCCCTTCCCAGACCCTTCCCAGACTTAATGTTGAAGGAAGGGTACAGGTTTTGTCCTCGGTCCTCTTCCTTTCCCTGCCTAAACTCACTCCCTTGATTATACATCTAGTTTCAAGGTTTTAAATATAATCTACATTCCACTGATTCCAAAATGTATATCTTCAACCCAGACTTCTCTTCTGAACTCTCTATATATCTTCCACTACTTCCTCAACATATCTCCTGCTCCAGGCCTGCTTCACTTGGAGACTTTCCCACCTCAGTTGATAGTAACTTCATCCTTCCAGGCACAAAAGCAAAAATCCTGGAAGTCATTATTGGAGTCCTCTGGAAATCAAGTTGGTGTAATCTTCAGAATATATGCAGAATCTTTTTCTCACCCCTTCTACTGTTCAAGTCACCATCCTCTCTCAAACAGCTTACTGGAGTAGCTTCCTAATTTGTACCCTTGCTGCACCCCAGACACACATACAGACACATACACTACTGCATGTTCTTAGCACTGCAGCCAGAGTCATCTTTTAGCACCTTTTTGCTCAAAATCCTCCAAAGGCTTCTCATTTTACTCAGAAAAAGTCCAGGTCCTTACAGAGGCCTACAAAGGCTTATAAGCTCTGCACCAGCACCCACCCCTGCCATCACCCCTCTAGCCTCCTCTTGGGCTTTCTTGATGTTCCTCCACAGTCATGCTCCCCCACAAGCTTTTTTTTACACTAGCTTTTCCCTCTTCCTGCTGTGCTCCTCCCCCAGATGTCCACATGGACGACAGCCTCACCTTCTAGCCTTTGATTAAATGTCTCAACCATCTCGATGAAGCCAACCCTGACCATCTTTTTAAAAACTGAAGTCTGCCACCATCTTCATTTCTCTTTTTTTTTTTTCCACGCTGCTTTCCTCCTCCTGCCCCCCGCCATGGCATTTATAACCTTCTAACATACTGTGTAATTTACACTACAATGGAAACTCCAAGAGCGCAAGACTTTGCTTCTTTTGTTCACCATATATCCCAAGCATCAGAAGCCGTGCTTAGCATCTAGTGGGACTCTTAGTAAAGATCTGCCAAATGAGTGAAGAATCATAGATCTCTCTTTGACAAGGACCCAAAATGCCTTGATTGTCTTTCACTTAATTTGCTTGAGTAGGTAGGGTGATAGTGTAGGAAGAGTACTGGGCTAATGACCAGGCTCTAGCCTAGGACCATCCTTGCTGTTTGTGTGACTGTGACAGTAGTATTGAGTTTGTGAAAGTTTATTAAGCTATGCACTTATGATATGTACATTTTTCTCTTTTATATATACATAAATTTTAAAGTCTTCAAATATTTTATTTCCACATGTAGGTTTTTAGATTATAATTGGGATTCTACTTGCTTTTTCACAAAATAATTCATCATGAATATTTTCCCTAACATTATTCTTCCAGAGCATGATTTTTAATGGTTATGCAAGTACTTTGAAAAGTATAAAACACTATACAGGGCTTCCCTGCTGGCACAGTGGTTGGGAGTCCGCCTGCCGATGCAGGGGACACGGGTTCGTGCCCTGGTCCGGCAGGATCCCGCATGCCGCGGAGCGGCTGGGCCCATGAGCCATGGCCTCTGGGCCTGTGCTTCCGGAGCGTGTGCTCCGTGGCGGGAGAGGCCGCAGCAGTGAGACGCCTGCGTACCACAAAAAAAAAACCCAAAAAAACCAAAAAAACACCATACAACGTGCCATGGTGATATGTTATTCTTTCTTTAAGAAATTGAAAGTTTGTTTTGAAGTAATTTGATTTCTTCCCTTTTTCTACAGGGGACATGGTCTCAGAGTACCGAGAACCTTTGATCCACACCTTTCTGAGGGGAGCAAGAGATCCAGATAGTGCTCACAGGGCCAGCAGCTTATCTAATCTTGGAGAACTGTGCCAGAGGTTGGACTTCATGCTGGGCTCTGTGGTTCATGAGGTACTGCATGTTGATTCCTTTCTCTAAAGTTTGTCTTTACTTGAACCTATGATATAGCTCAGCACTGGGAGTTAGGAGACCTGTGTTCTTTTTCTAGATCCAGTAAGTCATTTAACCTCCCTCAGCCTCGCTAGTCTCATATGTATATTGAAAGTTGATTTAGTAGGAATTTTTTAATTGCAAGTGACAGGAAGTCATCTTAACCTACTTTAAGCCATAAAAGAGGATTTATTATAAAGAGTCCAAGGAAACATAACAGAATTGAAGAAGCTTTGAGGAAGTGCAAGCAGAAGTTTACCCTAGTTTTCTGGGCCATCTGTGAGTCTCATCTCTGTTTACAGAAAACTCTCAGGCAAATACATACTCTAATTGGCCCTCTTCGGTTGGAGGTGCCTTGTATTCAGGGAGACAGGGTCTTATCAGAAAAGAGTAATTAAGTTCCATGTTTTGTTCACCGCCTTATACCCAGTGCCTGGTACGTAGTAGGTAAAGGATAAATGAGCAGCCAAAATAATAGCCATACAAGATGTTGGCACTGGACACGTCTCCAGTGTTTAGAGTTTAAGATTTAAACTGGTTTTAGAGTTTAAGATTTAGTGAAAGGTACGTTGCACTGTTGTCCTCTATGAATATCTTTCTTTAGCCTCTTAAATTTTATCTTTGCCCTTGTGTTTACTCTGTCATCAATATATGAACATATGTCTCAAGTACATACTATGTACTAGACACTCTGCTATTTAAAGATGATGATGGGCAAAAGAAGACTAGTTAATATGTTGCCAGGTGTCTTTTTACTCAGTGGGCTTCACCATCTTAAATCTTTAAGGAAGAAGATGGCTTATAAATTATAAATATGTAAATAAAATACAGTTTATATTACCTTATTATTTATGAGAGACTAGATTTTTCATATAAGCACATAAGTTTACAAGATCAAAAACTTAGTAACTTTGTAATACTGGCTTCTTTCACATTATTCAGTATCCTAGGGCTGACCATGTTGAACATCAAATCTTAAGTATCTACTGTATCTACTGAGAAGGAATTTTCTTCAGTGTCTGGTGATTGTGTCTTATCAACAAGCAGAGAAACATGCTCATGGATGTATACATATGCTTGAATTTATGGTATTTCCTGACTCCTGAGCTTTATATGCTTAGTTTAATTGATTATAAAGGCTACTTATCGTTAAATTTCAACTTAGGACTTTTAGGAAAGTTATACATAGTTTTTCCTCTTTTTTTTTAAAAAAAAATTATTTATTTATTTATTTTTGGCTGCGTTGGGTCTTCGTTGCTGCGTGCAGGCTTTCTCTAGTTGTGGCTAGCAGGGGCTACTCTTCGTTGCGGTGCACGGGCTTCTCACTGTGGTGGCTTCTCTTGTGGAGCACGGGCTCTAGGTGCACGGGCTTCAGTAGTTGCAGCTTGCGGGCTTTGGAGCACAGGCTCAGTAATCGTGGCACTCGAGCTTAGTTGCTCTGCGGCATGTGGGATCTTCCTGGACCAGGGCTCAAACCCGTGTCCCCTGCACTGGCAGGCGGATTCTTAACTACTGTGCCACGAGGGAAGTCCTCCTCTCCTTTAACTCTAACTCGAGGGACACAGCCCTATGCCCAACTTTCTGTATCTGTTTTTAATAACTTAGAAACAATGATTACTACCAACTTAAAACCTTTCAGTGCTCTAATATACATGAACTATTGGGCGCCTGATTTTTGTTTTGGATGGCACTTTGCAAATCTCTTATTCTTTAGTGTATTAACTTGTAACACTTAAGGACTTTGCAGGTCTATTTGGTTATAGCAGCTAAAGATTTCAGTCTGTTATAAATAATCTGGGTCAATTTTGAAATGGTTCCCACATTTTTTTTCTCTGTTTATTTGATCTGTTCACATGACTCAACCCAAAGTGAACCATAAACCATGAACTGAAACAAACTCATGGACCATGATCTGAACCAAACCCCAATATTATTATTCTTAATAACAGAGATAGAATTCACATACTATACAATTCACCCACTTAAAGGGTATAATTCAGTGGTTTTTAGTGTACTCACAAAGTTGAGTAAGCATCCCCCAGTTTTTTTAAACATGGCCATGAGCTGAATAAAAATTTCCCCCAGATCTCCAAGTGAATCAGCTCAGATTTGACAGTATCCCATACATTTTCTAAAGCCAATGAACTCAAACTGTGCCTGACATCATGATCTTCTCTGAACCCAAAAACTGAGACCGTATTTCTGTTTGAGTTCCTACATCTTCTTTCCTTTTTCTCTCTTAAGGAGACTGTTGCATGCTGGTGGCATATGATTTCCTGTTGAAAAAATTTCTTGGTTTGGTTAATTAGAAAGATTGAGCTAAAGCAGGTTTTGTAACATTTAAGAAGTATCATCTTTCTGGAGACCACCCGACCTGTTGAAAGAGAACCAAATTTCCAAGCATACTTGGGGATGGGAATAAATGAGGCCCTGTCCCACCACCCACTTACCTGTGTTCACTTGGTCAGATGACCTAGACTCTGGGCTTGGTTTCCTGACCTAGAAAATGGGATTAAAATATCTATAATGCAGGATTGTTACAAGGATGTAGGGATAATGTATATGAGTAATACAGTGATTTATTCAACAATTGTTACTGAGAGCCTACTATATGCCAAGCAGCATTCTGGACACCTACAACATATCATTCTTCAAAATGGACAGTGATTCCCATTGGCATGGAGCTTACGTTCTAGGGAGAGGAGACAGACAGTAAATGATATACATATTAAAATATATAGTATGGTAGACAATGATAAGTTCTGTGGAAAATAAGAAAAAGTAGAGCAAGTAAGGGTGACCAGGATTATAGTATTAGGTGGAGGGGAGGTTGCAGTCTAAATGGGGTAGTCAAGGTAAGCCCCATTGAGAAGGTGATTTTTGAGTGAAGAAATTTTACTTTTCTGTATTAAGATTTTTCTTTAAGGAGCATTTTGGTCATTTGAAGGGAGCTGACAATGACAGTGATGAGGATGGACAGCAAGGAGATGAGAACAGGGGTAACCAGTGTCCTTCAAATGTCCTCAGTCGTACATTTACCAAACACCTGCAGTGTTCCAGGCCCCTTTGTTACAGGCCAGGAATACAAAACCCAAAAGATACTACCTTGTCTTCTGGGCATGGGCAACCTGTGGAAGATACAAACAGCAATGATTACAGTTACAGTCCAGTTAATTGTGCTAGGTGCTATGGGAGCACATTTTAGGAGCCCCTCAGTCAGGTTTGGGTGTTGTCAAAGATGTGCTGGAGGAAGAGACTCTTAGAGCTGAATCTGGAGAACAGGTAGAAATTAGGTAGCCCAAAAAAGCAGAGGCGAGCATTTCAGCAGAGGGAGCAGCTTGTGCAAAGGCACTGTGGTGTGGGAGTGTGGGACAACCTGACATGTTTGAAGAACTATAGGAAGATCCAAAAGGTTAGAGTGAAGGGGTGGGACGAGCGGTTAGCTGGTAGCAGGTCTGAAACAAGAGACCAGGCAGAGGCTACATGATGAAGGGCCTTGTTAGCTTTACAACCTTCTGGCTCACAGCGAGAATTGAGCATTGCTTATTAAGCCCTCAGAAATGAAGTATGAATAGGTAGTAGACTGTTTGCTTGCCATGGGTGCTAACACAAAGAGAGAATCCTTCCTTTTGTTTCAACCTTAGAATTGAATGTGAGGAGCTGCTGCCCTGGGGGCACCTGTCAGGCAATCCCCTTGTCCAGTGACCCTGCCCCACTTCTAGAGACCTGGACACTGTAACATCAATCCCAGGAGTGTTTATTATCATTAATAATTGTGAGCACAACAAGGACAGAACCAGTCTTTTTTGTTTTTTTTTTTTTTTTTTTTTTTTTTTTAGAACCAGTCTTTATTTACCTTTGTATACCGCCTAGCGCCAAACACAGCATTTGGCATATAGTAGATACTCAGTAAGTGTTTACTGATTAATATTGAAGGAAGAGGAAGATAAGGCTTACTTGGGAAGACAAGTTCCTACATGTTTTAAAAATAGTAATTGGGACTTCCCTAGCGGTCCACTCGGCGCTTCCCCTGCAGGGGGCATGGGTTCGATCCCTAGTCAGGGAATTAAGATCCTGCATGCTGCATGATGCGGCCAAAACAAAATAGTAACCATAGCAAGCACTTAACACTCTTCTTAGTGCCTTATGTAAGTCAGCTGATCCAGTCCTCAAAGAGGAAACTGAGGCACAGAGAAATTAAATCAGTTGCCAAGTTCATGACGATTGGAAGTGGCAAAGTTGGGATTTGAATGTAGGCAGTTGGTTCCTGTATCTGTGCTCTTAACCACTCCTCTATATTGTCTCTCAATAAATGTTTCAATTCGTTTATAAGATTACTTTTGTGCCCTTGAAAAAGAAGCGAGTTGCCATGTAAGAAAAGCTACTGACAGGAAGGGTCATGTAGCTCTGTTTTAATAGCACTGTTTTGGGCAGTAAAACTTCAGAAGACAATATATTCCCACTGATTTGAAAAACCAGGTGTTTCCATCCCACATAATTTCTGTCTCTTCTTTTTAGATGTTCCTTCTTATGTAGCATCCAACACTTGCCATGTCATCAGTGCCATACCAGCTGCCTTGGGTGGACTGCAAGTTTGAACATGATTGGACACCTGACAGTCTTAGTATTTCAGCCATTGAGTCCTCCTGTAGTCAGACCACTCTTGTCCATTCTCATTGAAAAAGTGGGAGATTTGGCCTGGCTTTTAAGTAATTCTTCATTCATTTGTTTTTCATTTGACAAATACTTACTGAGCACTTACTCTGTGCCAGTTATGAGACTACAACCAAGCCTTATGCTAGGTGTGGGGGATCCAGCTCTGAACACAGCGAAGTTCCTGTCCTTGTGGAGCTGACATGCTAGAGAGGAGAGTTAGGTAACAAAGAAGCAAGTGTGTAAACAAATATATACTGTGCCAGATGGAGTAAGTGCGAAGGAGATGAATCTAGTAAGGCAAGGGACATGGAGGGAGTTTGCTGTTGTATGTGAACTTGGATGGACAGGAGAAGCTTCACTGATGAGTGACTTAAGCAGAGCCCTGCAGGGAGCAGGAGCTGACCCGGGCAGGTACATGGGGAGAGAGCATTCTGGGCTTCGGCTTTTACTGTGAGTGAGATGGGAAGCCAAAGCAGAGGAATGAAATGCTCTAACTTGTTTTGAAAGATCTTTGTGTCTTCTTCTACGACAGTTCTTTCAGTGTCTCATGAAAACTCTTGAAGTTTCTTGTAGTCTCAGAAATGCTTGGCCCCAGTGTGTACTGGTGGAGAAGGAGCCTTAACTCTGGGGAAACTTGTCTTTGGCTGCAAACTGAAGGAATTCTTCTTTGTGTGTGTTTGTCATGTGCCAGGTATGTTAGAGGACACAGACAAAGGACCCAATCTCTTCCCCCAAGGAAATCTCAGTAGGGTGTGAAACACAGAGGAATAAATAAACAGTGGACTAGAGTGATCTCCTAGGACAAGCCCAAGGTGCTGAGGGAACACGGAGCTGGGACCCTCAGGTAAACTGTCACGGTTTACCTGACAGCAAGAAAGTCACATTGATCAAGTGTTAGCCAGGCAGAGAAAGAGGGGAAGTGTAACTTGTTTTGATGTAAAATTGAACTAACCAACCACCATAGGCTCTTCTGATGTGATCTGATCTGGGGGTCATACCTGTGGTTCTTGGGCATCTGAAGAAAGCTGTCCTCCCTGTTGCATGGTCCAGACTTGGGCCCTGTCTGTGCCGTGACAGTGCTTGCTGGTAGGGAAGGAACGTAAGGGATAGGACCAACCCTTCCACAGTCTCTGTACTGGGAATTCAGGTTTTTCCTCTCTGTTGATGTCAAGATTTAATCTGTTTGGAGAGCATTATTATTGCTCTCCGATTTCTCCTTGTTCTTGTCAAGAACTGTATTGCTTAAAACCAAATCTTGATAGGCTCTTTCATCTTTATCATTCTCCATGAAAAGTAAATATGATTTAAGGGAACCACAGCGAGAGGCCCATCCCTGGTACAGCAAATAAGGTACGCCCCAGGTGACAAGTGCAGGAGCAAGCCACTTGTAAGGTAGTGCCCAGAATTCCACGAACCCGAGCTTTGGGGTCTGATGCAGAGCTATCACCTCTGATCCACTAAATGATCTGAATTGATTACCAGATTTGCCACAACCAGTGCGGTTTCCTAAGTGACAGCTCATGCACTGAGATGAGGGCTCGGGTAGATGTCCTGGGAAACCTCAAGGAAGCAACGGAGCCACCACGGCTCTGTTCCACGTCAGGTTTTTCTTTTTAAGTCTTTATAGAATTTGTTACAATATTGCTTCATTTTATGTTTTGGTTTTTTAGCCCTGAGGCATGTGGGATCCTAGCTCCCAGACCAGGGATCGAACCTGCAACCCCCTGCATTGGAAGGCAAAGTCCTAACTACTAGACCACCAGGGAAGTCCCCCATGTCAGGTAAAGCAAAGCATGTGGGAATTAGAGGCCACCCTGCCTTTGCTGGTAAAGTTTCTTAGTTTACAAAATAGAAGGACAGATGGTCTAGTTTCGAACAAGTTAGCAGACTGAATTTTAGCAGGAGATTTTAGGGAAAGGGATGAAGGTGCAGCTGGAAAGTTGAAATCATGCTTTCTTGATACCTCAATTCTGCTACCTCTCTTCTGGAATTCTCCAAAGTTGGTTTTTGGTACTCTTGCCATCTGTTTTATCTTTATTTATATTTCTGATTATGCTTTGTGCGTGCCAGCTGTTTGGGGAGTGATGTTTTCTGTATTTCTGTTGGCTCCTATCAAGTGTGAAATTGCTTAAACTGACCTTTAGCGTTTCCAAAGCAGTTGTCATTTTTGTCTCTGCATGGCTTTCAAAAATGGTTATGATTTACATAATTTAGCCAATAAAAAAAAAATCCTTCCATAGTTTGGTTTACTAGAATAGGTACATTGACCCTTAGGGCAGGTAACATGAAGATCCCATGGAATGGGTTTCTGCCCTTTAGGAAGACTTCCAATTCATACATTAGTAAAGACCTTACATCATCTATCTTTCCGCCAAAACTTTTAGGCGGGGGTGGAAGGCAGTGTTGAGTATGTCCTTGGGGTTGGAGGTGAGAGAGACTGGCCATGGGGGCGACTTGTTCAGACTGGACAGATGGAAGAGAGTGGCCATGAGACCTCCCTGCTTCTGGTGTTTGACGAGGAGGCTACCCCAGTGGCTTGTAGAAGAGCAACGTTACGAGTTGGTTGTGGGAGCTTGACATGAACAGAGGCTGTTCTTATCTTTCAATGATATCTGCAAGACCATATTAAAATTCTGATGCTTTAAAAACACTTTGCACAACCGAACATTGTTCCTTTCATGGGATTTGGTCCTGTGACAGAGGTGTTGAGGAAGGTCCAGGAACTCTTCTGTTCACAGGCTTCTTCCTGATTGTCTTGGATGGCTGATTGCAGGTGGACTTGGTACGATCTGGTGCATAAATCACTAAGAGCAGGAGGCCATTCCGGCTGATCTCAGTAGGGCTTGTAACAGCCAGCTCCTCCCGGTCACACCTGCAGGGCGGCACTGGCATGCAGGGACTGGCCTTGCAGGGGAAGCCCTTTTCCAGCCAGGGTGCTTCTGCCCCTCCTGATTGTGGAATAAATGCCCGACAGTCAGAGCTGGCACTACACTGAGCCCTGAGGCAGAGGCATGGCCCACCAGCATAGTGAGGTAGAACAGAGGTGGTAAAGCTGGACACCGGTGGGATTCCAGGCTCGGAGGCTTTTGCCCGCCAAATGTGGAAACACGGGCCCAAAACTAAACCTAGAGGGAAGCTGGCAAAAGGCTTGGGGGAGTCTGAGCATTACATGGCCCTGGGCTGGCTTTCATACTTTAGTTATCAGACTGAATAAGCTAATCTTTTATGTGTCAGGAAGGACTCGACCTAGCTCTAACTTGTTTCTCTGATTTCAGCTCTTACCTCTTAAATACTAAGCCTGCAAGTGGAGGTACCTATTATATTGTTGCCTGTTTGGAGGTCACCCAAGGGACTCCTCCTAGGACTGAATTGCTTCTACTGTTAATGCTAGAGGCATGGAAGCCACTGATGACCTCGAGTCAGGGTTCCAGGTCAAAAGCAGAAGCAGCTTGCTGGGTCTTATTGAAAAACATCCCCCAAAGAGTTGAGCTTTTCTGGGATTTCCCTTCACTTGTAAGCATCAAGTTTGTCTAATAGATGTACAACTTGATTAAATGCCAGTGCATCACAGATGCAATTATATTTAAGAACAAGCTACTTCTTCTAATCCTTTTGCCATCACTGATTAATTAGACACTTTGAACTATGCCCAACTGTTTGAAAGCTGTGAAAAATACAACCTGCATAGTTAAAATTTCTGCAGAAGCCTATTTCCTCATTTGTGCCTGGATTCTTTTTTTAAACCTTTTAAAAAACCATTCTTTAAACATAATATGTATTTATACATGTTCCCAAGCACACAATCTGGCTATTTTCTTATCATGGTTAGAAAGCCTTCCACAGTTGGCCAAGATATACACTCACACAGTAAATCACATAACAAAGTATGTGAGAGACCAACTGAAATTTAGACTTACCTTCAGATTTTTTCTGTCATTGGTCACACTTTCAAAATTTTTGTTTTTACCTTTTCATTCTTGCACAAATACCTCAGAAAGGTTTGTTGCTGTTTGTTGTTGTTGTTTTCTAATGGTATCTCTTTATGGAGGTTTTAGAATATTTTTGTGTCTACCCGGAGCAGGGTGGGGGCAGGATGGCTGGTACAGGATATAGAAAATTTCTCATTTTATGACATATAATTATCAGCTATATATCTGCAAGTAAACATTACCATGTTTTGCAAGTAATTTGTAAGTCCTTTCTGTTATAGAGCTGTCTTCTAAAGTAAATGAGCACTGAAAGAACCATTCCACAAATGAAGAATCCCAGGCAGGGAGTCTCAGCAATTGGCCCCTGGTAACTCACGTGGGTGTACACTAGAATTGTAGTGTACCAGGACGTCTGGACACGCTAGAAGAAGATCAGTTTGAATATTTATGTATTTCTCTATCCCTGGGCTGAAACTTTCATCAGTTGGCACGTTGATATTCATGCCAGACCTTGAACTCTGAAGTCTACTTAGCTAAATCTCCATGGTCCTCCGTCCCTAGAAGCCACTGTGTTTCAGACCATTTTTTCTTCCTTCAATTTGATGTCCCCAGAGTGGGGCAAGTAACAGTTCTTCCCACTTTTGAGGAAATACTCACCTTTGACCATACCTTTATTATATACCTGTATTCCTTCCCACTCCCTAGTCTCCCTCCTGAATTCCAAACCAGATTTTGGCCCTTTCCAGAAAAGCCAGACTAAATCAAGATCTCTACCACTATATCTCTCCCTCTTCATGGAGAATGAGGAAGCAACCCACCGCTGTAAGCCAGATTGTTTGTGATGAATGTGTAGAATATGGAACACAGTTGAAAGGTTTTAGGTAATTGTGGAATCCTGATTGTTATTGACTTCTTTTTCCCTCACCCTCCTAGGTAACAGCTTGTCTGATTGCTGTGGCTAAAACAGACCATGAAGTTCAGGTGCGCAGAGCTGCTGTCCATGTGATTGTGCTGCTGCTGCGGGGACTCAGCCAGAAAGCTACTGAGGTAAGTCAGTCTCTTACCATTTGCAAATTCCCTACCTGTTTGTTCTTTATCTGTTCATCAGTCTTCCTTTCACCAGAGGAGGCCTTGAACCTTTTTCCCGGATGAATTCATACAGATGAATCAGTCAGCAGGGATTGTATTGTTTGCAGGAAGATTGTATTGTTTGCATCTTCAATGAGTCTCTTTTTCCTCTGTATCATATTAGGCAGACTGCACACTAACCACTGCAGAAAAACCAGGGCACAAGTTTACAGGTTGAGATTCTGGGTCCCAGCATTCCCCTCAGAGGGACAGGTTCCAGGGTGAGCTAGCTGGACTGCACCAAGCCTGCCTCTGTAGCCTGAACTTGAGTGATTTGTCTTCCTGACTCATTTCATTGTTCACACAGAATCACTAAAGGGCCTCATTTCAAATGTTTCCTTTCTAGCTGTGAGTTCAATCCATGAGATTTTAGTTGTTGCATAAATTAAACTTTTATTCCTCCTCCAAGTGGGTTTGGCTGCATTTCTCCCCAGTGCGTGGACAGCCCAGGAAGAAGGTTTATATATCCATATGTATACTGAGAATGAGTGACCTCTAAATTAATTTTCTTCTTGATTTTAATGGAAATTCATTCCCAATTGACTTTATAAAGAGAGTTTGCATTAATAATTTACTTCCTGGCATCCACAATGCTCGTCTGTGGCTGGCACATCAGTATTTAACTAAGTGTCATTGAAGCCATTAGAAAAGTGTTTTGTCAGACACATGGCTTTGTTCATGCTAAAATTTTGCCATATCAAGTTCCTGACACCATTTTTGTACAAGCGTTATCCCCTAGTAATTATCTAGGACCTTGGTAGGAGTGGGGGACATAGAAATCATAACTTGATATCTCAGGTACTTGTTTTAGGGTACACACTGCTCTAGTTGAGAATCTGCTGTACAAAATGGAATTAAGAAAGAGTCAACGTTTTATACCCACTGTCAAGATCTACAAAACTCTTGACAAATATACCATTGTTATATAAGTTGTTAACAATAGGGGAAACTGGGTGAGGAGTATACAGGAATTCTCTATTGTCTTCGCAACTTTTCTGTAAATCTAAAATTATTTCAAAATTTATTTTAAAATTTGAGTTACAACACTTTTAAAATAAATCTTAGAAACTCTGTAAGTGTACACACCCTTACTCAGTAAGAGTGTGTGTGCGTGTGTCTGTGTGTCCGTAGCAGAGCAAACTGTCTGGTTAGTAAAGTGAGAGAAGAAATAGAGAGAAACTCTATCCAGGTTTCTCACATCAGTGTGTAGCCAATGAAAGCAACACTGCTTGTCTCACCAGTACTAAAATAATTTGAGGCCATGGAAGATTTTTGACACTTTGAAAAAGCCATGTGAATGAAAAACCTCTGTTCTCCAAACCACCTCTAGTCTGCCCTCACTGGAATTCATAAATCGTGCTTACTGAGTGAATAAAGAAAAGGAAACAGGATGGGATGAGGGTATGATTCCTCTTCCTGTCGCATCCTTGAGACCAGGTGTGTTAAATCTTGTAATCGTAGGTGTGATTATAATTGGGGCACTTTAACGAGAAGCAGAGATAACCACAAAGCTTTCAATCTAAGATTTTCTTTACTGTTCTGTTTTGCCCCCAGGAACAGCTGAAATGAAAATGCCACCTTGTTGTTGAAGTTTTGTTTTGTTTTTTTCCTTCTAATCACTATCTCTCAAGCTGTGGAGTGCCAAAGGATAATCCTAGGTTTCAGTGAATTCTCTGTTGCTCGTAGATGTGCCAACCAAGAAACTCTGTGTTTCTGGCAGCTTGAAAAGAAAGCAGAGAGCCCAGTAAGAGGTAGAGGTCCAGAAAATCAGGAGATAGATTGGGATCAGAGAGGGGGAAGACATTACTACCCCCAACTGATGAGGTAGCTTTCACCTCTTTCCCATTTGCAGATAGCCAGAATATCCACATTGGAGGGAAATACAGCATTCACTTTCTTATTGAAACACTTATTTTCTCTGCTTAGCCTTGTTTTGGCCTTATGATCATATCTGTTTATTCACTGATTCCCAAGTATAGCCTGAAGCCAGAAGGGAACCCCCTTTAAGCTCATTCTACCTTACCTTTGCTGAAAATTGAATTTATGAGGAACACCCAGGAGAAGGAGGTATGTTTAGACCTGTACTTTCTGTTGGCCTCAGAGTTAAGAACAGCCCTCCTCATCGTGGAGGAGATGAGCTGGGCGGCAGCATGAGAAAATTGTGCCTAACTATCCAGCTTTTCCCAAGTTAAGTCTTTGCAAGGTGACTTGTTTATTCTAAGAATTGTAAATGTTTAGAACATCCATATTCCTAAATTCATTCCAAAGACAATAATGAATAACTGGGACAGTAATGACTGAGCAACAGCCTACCAGACTGGCCCTCGTTCAGATAACAGCTATGAACTCTGGACATAATATAGTAAGTAGTTAGCCGAGGACACTAAAGAGTGGTCAGAAGCAGGCAGATTCTCATGGAGTGTCCATGTTTAGAGGAGAGGTGCTGTATAGAGTAAGTTCCCATTTTCTTAGCTTTCAGCCTAGGGACAGGTTATGTCTAGGGAGGCGTGCAGTGCATTAGGGGTACTGGTGGAGAAATCACAGGCTTTTGGGGCTGGGGAACCAGAAGACTGAATCTGGGGGAACCACAGCTACAGGAGAGAAAGGGGGGATCCTGGAAGGGAAAGATCCAGAGAGAGGATTCCTAAATTCTGTGTGCCCACATCTCTGGCTGACCCCTAAACCAAGCAAGATAATTACCTGATTTTTAAAAAAAGAAAAAAAAAATGCACCAATTGGAGAACAGGGTCTAGTCTCCATAAGATAACATTCATAATGTCCAGGATACAACCCAAAATACTCAATAATATAAAACACCAGGAAAATGGAACATATTCCCAGTCGAAAAGAAAATTAACTGAGACCAACCCCAAGATAATCCTGATGTTAGAATTATCAGGCAAGGAATTTAATGCATCTACTGTAATTATCCTCAAGGAAGTAACAGAAAAACATGCCTGCAGTTAAATAAAAGATAGGAAATCTCAGCAAAGAAACAGAAACAATTTTTTTTAAAAAGCCATATTGGGGGCTTCCCTGGTGGCGCAGTGGTTGAGAGTCCGCCTGCCGATGCAGGGTTGCCGCGGAGTGGCTAGGCCCGTGAGCTATGGCTGCTGAGCCTGCGCGTCCGGAGCCTGTGCTCTGCAACGGGAGAGGCCACAACAGTGAGAGGCCCGGGTACCCAAAAAAAAAAAAAAAAAAAAAAAGCCATATTGAAGTTCTAGAACTAAAACTATAATATCTGAGTTTTTAAAAAAAATAATTTAATGGAATTAAAAGCAGAATGGAGATGACCAAGGAAAGAGTAAGTGAATTAGCAGGTAGAGCAATAGAAATTATCCAGTGTGGAGAGCAGAATGAAAAGAAAAATATATTTTTAAAATTTTACTGAAGTATAGTTGATTCACAATGTTAATTTCTTCTGTACAGCAAAGTGACTCCGTTTTTTAAAAAAATATATATGTATGTATATACATACATATGTGTGTGTGTGTGTGTGTGCGTGTGTATTCTTTTCCATTACGGTTTATCATAGAATGTTGAATATAGTTCCCTGTGCTATACAGTATGATCCTATTGTTTGTCCATCCTATATACAATAGTTTGCCTCTGCAAATCCCAGACTCCCATTCCTTCTCTCCCCTACCCCACCTCCCTGTTGGCAACCACAAGTCTATTCTCTGTATCTGTGAGTCTGTTTTTGTTTGGTAGATATGTTGATTTGTATCATATTTTAGATTCCACATAGAATTGCTATCATATGGTATTTGCCTTTCTCTTTCTGACTTTACTTCACTTAGTATGATAATCTCTAGGTCCATCCATGTTGCTGCAAATGGAATTATTTCATTCTTTTTGATGGCAGAGTAATATTCCAGTGTATATATACCCCATATCTTCTTTATCCATTCCTCTGTTTACGGACATTTAGGTTGCTTCAGTGTCTTGGCTATTGTGAATAGTGCTGCTATGAACATAGGGGTGCATGTATCTTTTTGAATTATAGTTTTGTCTGGATATATGCCTAGGAGTGGGATTGCTGAATCATACAGCAACTCTATTTTTAGTTTTTGGAGGAACCTCCATACTGGTTTTCCATAGTGGCTGCACCAATTTACATTCCCACCAACAGTGTAAGAGGGTTCTCTTTTCTCCACACTCTCTCCAGCATGTGTTATTTGTAGGCTTTTTAATGATGGCTATTCTGACTGTTGTGAGGTGGTACCTCACTGTAGTTTTGATTTTCAAGAAAAAGATTTTTGAATGAGTGATTTGGTGTGACCAGAGGCTCTCAGAATCCTAACCTGATATTTCCCTTAGGAGCAGTGGTTCAGTATCCATTAATTCAGTGTTCACACAACTTTGTAGAACACAACTACCATACATAATGAGAATCAACTGTATGTACAATGGGAAAAAAATTGATTATCTTAAGAATCAGTGATTTGGGGTTGACCATAGTTCTAGATTTATTTAGGTAATTACTACTACAGTCCTCTGCATAGTTTACTGAAAGTTGACTTCTTAGAAGAACTGTGAAATACTGGAGAACTTCACACAAGGTTTTGTAGTGACTAAGTATGGTGACATTTTAATACTGAAACTTTCTCCCTTGCTTTTTTTTTTTTAATTAAAAAATTTTTTTTCTCTTTTGGCTGCGTTGGGTCTTTGTTGCTGCATGCAGGCTTTCTCTAGTTGCGTTGAGTGGGGGCTACTTTTCGTTGCGGTGCGTGGGCTTCTCATTGCTGTGGCCTGTCTTGTTGCAGAGCACTAGCTCTAGGCGCCCGGGCTTCAGTAGTTGTGACACGTGGGCTCAGTAGTTGTGGCTCATAGGCTCTAGAGCGCAGGCTCAGTAGCCGTGGCGCACGGGCTTAAGTTGATCCGCGGCATGTGGGATCTTCCCAGACCAGGTCTCGAACCCATGTCCCCCACATTGGCAGGCGGATTCACAACTACTGCGCCACCAGGGAAGTGCCTAATCCCTAATTTTAAATGACAAAAGAATAGTCTATTCTCTATCTAGTGAGAGTTAAATAGTAGGCTTTAGAATTCATTCCTTCAAGATGACAGCCAACCCTAACACCATCTCATATCTTCAAAAATAAGCAAAACCTGGAAGCATCTTCAGAGGGAAGAGTTTGGGATTAATTATTAATTGATGGCTGAATCAGGTTCACAGCCAAATCCAGGCCTCCACCCAGGAATGTTTTTTAATTCCTTCTTTCGAGTCCAATATTGAATTCTGTTGCTAGAAGCCTATTCTTAGTAACATTAGGAATAGTGGTTTCACTAACTTTTGTGCAGTTGGAAGTTACTCTCCTACTTCTTTGTGAGAGAGAAAGCAAACTGTGGCTAAAAAGAATACAGTTTGTGTATGATGTTATGCTTGTTTAATGACAGCAGTTACACATGGTCCATACAAAAAGATTAGTGCATGCGTCCTGGGTTCACCTTGTGCTTGTCTGTCCAGACCGAGAACTAGGACCTGAGGGAGGATGTGACACTTAGTCTCTGACACAGCACAAGCAGCAAGTTATAAGTGAAAAGACTGAATGGAAACTTTCCTTCCTTTGGCTTTGTTTTATCCTGAAAGTTATTATTTTTTTTCTTCCCTTTTTTTTTTTATTTTTTGCGGTAGGCGGGCCTCTCACTGTCGCGGCCTCGCCCATTGTGGAGCACAGGCTCTGGACGCGCAAGCCCAGCAGCCATGGCTCACGGGCCCAGCCGCTCCGCGGCATGTGGGATCCTCCTGGACCGGGGCACGAACCCGTGTCCCCTGCATCAGCAGGCGGATTGTCAACCACTGCGCCACCAGGGAAGCCCCTGAAAGTTATTTTGAGAGCATTTGTTGTGGGGTTTTCTTGTGTGTGTGTGCGCTATGGATATAGTTAAATGAGCCCAGTTTCCTTCCCAGAGCTAGTTCCACAGACACTGCTCCTTTTAACAGATCAAAGGCTCCATGTGAGGAGCAAATGAAAAGAACATTTATATTAAAATGACTGGGATCCAGGTAATAATTACTCCTCTTGTAAACTTTGAAAAAGTGCTTGGGAGAGTCATTTCAGACCGAAATTAAGGAGTATCGCTCCTTCCTGGGAGCATAAAGCTACGGCCAGTTTACCAGGGCAGCAGTTCTGTTGGTCATCCGCTACTGTCCCAGGCTTGGGTGTTTACACATTGATAGTATTGATAAGTGGCATTTAATGAGAATTTAGCATTTTTGGATATTGTTTACGATGCTGTAGAGGCAGAGGCATAGAGAGATTTTTAAATATATTGTAAGTTTATAAATGTTTCTTCCCCTACAGACACTTCCCTCTGACTCACTCTTAGACATTCTCCTTGCTGTTGCTGCATTTCAATCTTAGAAGAAAAAATCCTCTTAGGCCCCATATCAGTTTCCTAGGGCTGCTGTAACAAAGTACCACAAATCGGGTGCTTAAAACAACAAATATTTACTTATATATAGTTCTGGAGGCCAGAAGTCCCCAAATCAAGGTGGGCCATGCTCCCTCTGAAGCCTGTAGGGAAATCCTTGCCTTTCCCCAGCTTCCAGTGGTTTGCTGGCAATCCTTAGTGTTTATTGACTTGCAGCTGTGTTACTCCAGTCTCTGCCTTTGTGGTCACATGCATTCTCCCTGTGTGTCTCTGTCATGTAAACATGGCTTTCTTCTTGTAAGGATACCAGTCATATTGGGTTAGGGGCCCACCCTGCTCCAGTATGACCTTATCTTAACTAGTTACATCACAACAACTCTGTTTCCAAATAAGGTAAGGTCACACTCTGAGGTACTGGGGGTTAAGACCTCAACATACACTTTTAGGGGGAGCGGGGGACATGATCCAACCCATAGCAGACCCTTAGCATTCCATAGTCCTTTCTGTCTTGTGCTTATGCTTCTCCATCTGTTCATTATTGCTGTATCTTGAGAAGAGCCTGTTCTGAGTGGAGTGTCTCAAATATAAGAGACAACAACGATGATAATTATAGTGGAGGTGTTGTTATTATTATTATCACTCCCACCACCACAACCACTACTACTGTCTGGTCCATAGATTTGCTGGGTTTTTGAATGATTGTTTAAAACCCACCAAAGATAATTTTATATTCAATCTAAATGAATAGGCAGTTTCTTTCATGGCTGGAACTTTAGAACTCTACACTTTGTCATGCCAGGCCCTCACCATTGGTCATCTCAGATTTTGGAAGGCAGACTCTGTTACATGGAATCCAGTCTTTCAACTCTGCAAGCATCTCATGATTGCATACGTCACCTTGTTCCTCCTCATGATGGACACCAACTCGACTGGGAAAATGCATAAGAACCTAGAAGCTTTGTAGATATTAAACCAAAAGGACTTACATGTTTGGACTTGATTTGACCTCCAACACTGTTTTCCCCCTTTTTTGCCTACCACTAGGAAACAGTGGGTAAGGTACCACAAAATAACAATAGTAATGCTGTCTGTTCTCATAAAGCAGGCACTGAGCTATTGAGTTACTGTGTTGTCTCAGTTGATTCTCTCAGGAACTCTGAGGGGTAGGTGTTGTTACCCTCATTTTACCGATGACTAAAGGAAGCCCCTCAGAGGTTAAGCAAACCACTCACGCTCACATGGCTAGTAAGTGGCAGAGATGGTTTAAACCCTGGCTGTGTGTCTCTAAGGCCTGTGCTCTAGCTGGCTGTAGTGTTGTGTGCCTTAAACTGCTTATTTTTTTTTAAAGAAAGAGCAGGTAAAGATTAGTTTTAAGGCAGAGAATTACACCAGTAATAGGTGAAAAAGAATTACACCAGTAATAGGTTAAATTTCCCATGCTGAGAATGTTTAAAGCGACGTTCTGGTTAATTGAATACAGACTTGTACTGAGTTCCAGTTCCTGTTTAGCCATATACTTTCTCTGTAAATAGCAAGCTCTCGTCACTTCTCTCTGGCAAGGTGTTGCCAAAAAATTGTGATGACTTTCTTTACTTTCTAAGACCCAGTCAGACCAGAAGCACAACTTTTCAAATGTTCATTCTGACACATTAAAAACCAGATGTTTAGTCATTTAATGAATGCTTGCTTGTCTAAGGATCTCTACCATCTCTCAAATACAAGATTTCTATATGGAGTAGCAATTCAGAAGTCATGCCTTTAAACCCCTGAGGTAAAGAGGATTTGCAGCTAGATAACCCTGGCGATTATCAGGGGCATTTTTCAGTAGCGTATTTGTCCCAGGATCCGAGCCAGGATCTGAGAAGGACAGGAAGGGTGTCAAGAGAGGAGCAGGACTAGGCTGGAGACAGTTGGTGAACAGAAGAGAGGCAAGGCCAGGTCCAGGCACACAAAGACACTTCTGCAAGGCCGCTGCTGCTGACCCAAAGGAGGGTAGAATGAGTGTGCTCTGTTCATCAGTAGCATTATATCCCCTTCTCCCCATCACCTTGTAGTTTTTTCTTACATAATTTCTTAAATTGAGCTATAACTTATATCCTTAAAATTAAAGTCTACAATTCAGGGGCTTTAGTGTATTCTTTAAGTCGTGCAAACATCACCACCATCTAATTCCAGAACATTTTCATTACCCCTGAAGAGACGCCCCATACTCATTAGCAGTCACTCCCTCATTACCCCCTCCCTCCAACCCATGGCAACCATTAACCTACTTTCTGTTTATGGATTTGCCTTTTCTAGACATTTCGTGTAAAAGGAATTATACAATATGCCACCTTTTATGTTTGGCTCCTTTCACTTAGCATAATGTGGTCAAGGTTCATCCATATTGTAGCATGTATCAGGATTTCATTTCTCTTTACGGCTGAATAATATTCCATTGTATGGATCTAGCATATTTGTTTATCCATGCATTCATTGATGGACATTTGGGTTGTTTCCACTTTTTGGCTATTTTAAATAATGTTGCTATGAACATTTGTGTACGAGTTATTGTGCAACATATGTTTACAGTTTTCTTGGATATATACCTAGGAGTGGAATTGCTGGGTCATATGGTAACTTCATGTTTAGCTTTTTGAGGAACTGCCAGACTGTTTTCTAGCTGCACCATTTTTAATTTCCCCCAGCAATGCATGAGGGTTCCATATGTTCCACATTCTCATTAACACTTGTTATTGTCTATCATTTACTAGATTTATAGCCATCCTAATGGGTATAAAGTGGTGTATCTTTTTGAATTATGGTTTTCTCAGGGTATGTGCCCAGTAGTGGGATTGCTGGGTCATATGGTAGTTCTATTTTTAGTTTTTTAAGGAACCTCCATACTTATTTTAAATTTTATTGAAGTATAGTTTGTTAGTTTCTGGTGTACAGCACAGTGATTCAGTTATACATATATATATTCTTTTTCATTATAGGTTATTATAAGATACTGAGTATAGTTCCCTGTGCTATAAAGTTGTTTATCTTGTTGTTTATCTATTTTATATATATAGTAGTTTGTATCTGCTAATTCCAAACTCCTAATTTATCCCTCCTCCCCTTTGTCCCCTTTTGTTGTTTCCACTTTTTGGCTATTTTAAATAATGTTGCTATGAACATTTGTGTACGAGTTATTGTGCAACATATGTTTACAGTTTTCTTGGATATATACCTAGGAGTGGAATTGCTGGGTCATATGGTAACTTCATGTTTAGCTTTTTGAGGAACTGCCAGACTGTTTTCTAGCTGCACCATTTTTAATTTCCCCCAGCAATGCATGAGGGTTCCATATGTTCCACATTCTCATTAACACTTGTTATTGTCTATCATTTACTAGATTTATAGCCATCCTAATGGGTATAAAGTGGTGTAGTTTATTTATTTGTTTAAAAATTTTTTTAACATCTTTATTGGAGTATAATTGCTTTACAATGGTGTGTTAGTTTCTGCTTTATAACAAAGTGAATCAGTTATACATATACATATGTTCCCATATCTCTTCCCTCTTGCGTCTCCCTCCCTCCCACCCTCCCTATCCCACCCCTCTAGGTGGTCACAAAGCACTGAGCTGATCTCCCTGTGCTATGTGGCTGCTTCCCACTAGCTATGTATTTTTACGTTTGGTAGTGTATGTATGTCCATGCCACTCTCTCACTTTGTCACAGCTTACCCTTCCCCCTCCCCATATCCTCAAGTCCATTCTCTAGTTGGTCTGTGTCTTTATTCCCGTCTTACCCCTAGGTTCTTCATGACCTTTTTTTTTTTTTTTCCTTAGATTCCATATATATGTGTTAGCATACGGTATTTGTTTTTCTCTTTCTGACTTACTTCACTCTGTTTGACAGACTGTGGGTCCATCCACCTCACTACAAATATCTGTTTCGTTTCTTTTTATGGCTGAGTAATATTCCATTGTATGTATGTGCCACATCTTCTTTATCAATTCATCCAATGATGGACACTTAGGTTGCTTCCATGTCCTGGCTATTGTAAATAGAGCTGCAATGAACATTTTGGTACATGACTCTTTTTGAATTATGGTTTTCTCAGGGTATGTGCCCAGTAGTGGGATTGCTGGGTCATATGGTAGTTCTATTTTTAGTTTTTTAAGGAACCTCCATACTTATTTTAAATTTTATTGAAGTATAGTTTGTTAGTTTCTGGTGTACAGCACAGTGATTCAGTTATACATATATATATTCTTTTTCATTATAGGTTATTATAAGATACTGAGTATAGTTCCCTGTGCTATAAAGTTGTTTATCTTGTTGTTTATCTATTTTATATATATAGTAGTTTGTATCTGCTAATTCCAAACTCCTAATTTATCCCTCCTCCCCTTTGTCCCCTTTGGTAACCATACGTTTGTTTTCTATGCCTGTGAATGTTTCTGTTTTGTAAATAAGTTCACTTGTATCATATTTTAGATTCCACATATAAGTGTTATCATATGATATTTGTCTTTGTCAAATATCACTTAGTATGATAATTGCTAGGTCTATCCATGTTGCTGCAAATGGCATTATTTCATTCTTTTTTATGGTGTGTAGCATTCCATTGTATATATGTTACCATATCTTCTTTATCCATTTATCTGTTGATGGACATTTAGATTGCTTCCATGTCTTGGCTATTGTATATGCTACAGTGAACATTGGAGTGCATATATCTTTTCAAATTATAGTTTTCTCTGGACGTATGCCCAGGATTGGGATTGCTGGATCATATGGCAATTCTATTTTTAGTTTTTTGAGGGACCTCCATACTGTTATCCATAGTTGCTGTACCAACTTACATTCCCACCAACAGTGTAGGAGGGTTCCCTCTTCTCCATACCCTTTCCAGCATTTATTATTTGTGGACTTTTTAACGATGGCCATTATGACTGGTGTGAGGTGATATCTCATTGTAGTTTTTCTTTTTTTTTTGTAGTTTTTCTTTTTAACCTTGCAATTTTGATTTGCATTTCTCTGAAAATAGTGATGTTGAGCATTCTTTCATGTGCCTGTTGGCCATCTGTATGTCTTCTTTGGAGAAATGTCTATTTACGTCTTCTGCCCATTTTTTGATTGGCTTGTTTATCTTTTTGTTATTGAGTTGTATGAGCTGTTTGTATATTTTGGAAATTAAGCTCTTGTTGGTTGCATCATTTGCAAATATTTTCTCCCATCCTGTAGGTTGTCTTTTCATTTTGTTTATGGTTTCCTTTGCTGTGCAAAAGCTTATAAGTTTGATTAGATCCTGTTTGTTTATTTTTGCTTTTATTTCTATTGCCTTGGGAGAACTGACCTAAGGAAACAGTGCTACAATTTATGTCAGAGAATGTTTTGCCTATGTTCTCTTCTAGGAGTTTTGTGGTGTCGTGTCTTATATTTGTCTTTAAGCCATTTTGAGTTTATTTTTGTATATGGTGTGAGGGAGTGTTCTGACTTCATTGATTTGCATGCTGCTGTCCAGCTTTTCCAACATCACTTGTTGAAGAGACTGTCTTTTCTCCACTGTATATTCTTGAAGGAGCTTGTTGAAGATTAATTTAATTTAATTTAATTTAATTTAATTTAATTTAATTTTTTTGCTGTACGCGGGCCTCTCACTGTTGTGGCCTCTCCCGTTGTGGAGCACAGGCTCCGGATGCGCAGGCTCAGCGGCCATGGCTCACGGGCCTAGCTGCTCCGTGGCATGTGGGATCTTCCCGGACCGGGGCACGAACCCGTGTCCCCTGCATTGGCAGGCGGACTCTCAACCACTGCACCACCAGGGAATCCCTGTTGAAGATTAATTGACCATAGGTGTGTGGGTTTATTTCTAGGCTCTCTGTTATGTTCCACTGATCCATGTGTCTGTTTTTATGCCAATACCATGCTGTTTTGATTACTGTAGCTTTACTGTATTGTCTGAAGTCTGGAAGGATTATGCATCCAGCTTTGTTCTTTTTCCTCAGAATTGCTTTGGCAATTCTGGGTCTTTTATGATTCCATACAAATTTTAAGATTATTTGTTCTAGTCCTGTGAAAAATGTCATGGGTAATTTGATAGGGATTGCATTAAATCTGTAGATTGCTTTGGGTAGTATGGCCATTTTAACAATATTAATACTTCCAATCCAAGAACAGGGAATATCTTTCCATTTCTTTAAGTCATTTTCAGTTTTCTTTATCAGTGTTTTATAGTTCTCAGCATATAAGTCTTTCACCTCCTTAGTCAGGTTTATTCCTAAGGTTTTTTTTTTTTAAAGCAATTTTAAAAGGGATTTTTTCTTTTTACTTTCCCTTTCTGATATTTCATTGTTAGCTTGAAGAAATGCAACAGATTTCTGTATATTAATCTCGTATCCTGCTACCTTGCTGAATTCACTTATTGGTTCTATAGTTTTTATGTGGAGTCTTTAGGGTTTTCTATATTTAGTACAAGGTTATCTGCATATAATGACAGTTTTACCTCTTCCCTTCCAATTTGGATACCTTTTATTTCTTTTTCGTGTCTGAATGCTCTGGCTAGGACTTCCAATAGTAGGTTGAATAGAAGTGGTGAGAGTGGGCATCCTTGTCTTGTTCCAGAGTTTAGTGGGAAGGCTTTCAGTAAAGTGGTATAGTTTAGGTTTGCATTTCCCTGATGGCTAAGGATGTCGAGCATCTTTTCATGAGCTTATTGGCCATTTCTATATCTTCTTCGGAGAAATGTCTCTTCAGAATCTTTGCCCATTTTTAATTGGGTTATTTGTCTTTTTACTGTTAGTGTATTTGTTTTTTAATTTAATTTCCCAAGAAGTTATTCATATACATAGTATTACAAAGCTAATTCAAAGATCCATAGCCCCATCCTCCTTTCTTACCCTCCATTCCTACTCCCCATCAGCAACTACTATTTTCAACTTGATTTGCTGCTTTTTTTAATGTTTCTGTGGTACATTAGGCTTGCTTCTGGGCTTCTTAGGTTTAATGAATCAACTTACCATCCAAACCAGAACACTTTTGAGAGTGAAAGAGGACACTATTAATAATTATACCAGCATAGCAGATGTAAGCCATACTAACCTGGGCAAATCAGGACCATGACCCTAGGATTCATTCAGCTGCTTTCTAGGATCTAAACTTGTGTTGCCATTGCCTTGTTAGTTCTTTTTGTTCTGATAACTTAATGCCATTTTTTAATCCCTTTCCTGACAGGAAAGGGAGGGAGGGAGCAATGGTGTGTGTATGTGTTTTATTGTTGGCGGTGGTGGTGTTTTCTGGGCCACACAGCGTGGCATGTGGGATCTTATGTTCCCTCACCAGGGATCGAACCCACGCCCCCTGCAATGGAAGCATGGAGTCTTAACCACTTGACTGCCAGAGAAGTCCCATAAATGTGTTTTGTTTGGTTTTTGCTTTTGGCCACGCTATGTGGCATGTGGCATCTTAGTTCCCCAACCAGGGATCAAACCCGTGCCTCCTGCATTGGGAGCGTGCAGTCTTAACCTCTGGACTGCCAAGGAAGTTGTATGTGTTTAACATGCCAGCTTTCAGGCGGCAGCCTCCATTCTTCCCTCTCTAATGATGGAGAAAGTAGGTGTGGAGGACATGTGTGACAAGAGTCAGAACTCTTCTGGTTTTAAGCAACAGAAACCTAGTCTGAACTAGCTTAAGCAAAGAGAACTTTATAGCCTACCAAATCCAAAGAAGGGCCGAACAACAGTGTTGTGGGAAAAGCTGGGATATATCTGGTTATCGTTGACTCTTAGAGTCAGGAACTGAAATGCTGCACCTCTTGTTTCTGCTTCTCTTGCATTTCGCCTTCATTCTCTCGCACTGGAGTCCAGTTTTTTCCTATGACAGCAACATGACCACTGACGATGGCCCACTATGGCATCTTAACATCCAACACTCAGAGATTCCCTCTCTGGCCCCAAATGCAAAAATTCCAGGGAAGAGACATAATGCTCCAGCTAAGATCAGATGCCCATCCCCAAGTCAACCAACTTGGCTGGGCCAGGTGGGGTGTATGGGGTTGCTGGTTTGTGTAAAACCGTGTTCAGCCTCCACCATAGCCATTTGTGAGAGGAGAGCCTGGGCCCGGTGCCTAGGAGTAGGGCATAGTCCCGTAGATTTCCTCAACAGTAATTTGGCCAAATCCGTATGACATTAGTGATGGATTTAAGAAGTAAAGCTGAAAAGATTAGTACTCAGTACTCTGCTGTTTCTGCTAAAATATAAATGTTCAGCTTTTTCTAGTGATAACATAAGTGACAGTTTGGAAGACCTAGCATTTAAAACTGCTCCCTTTCTGCCTCTTCTGCATAATCATTTACATAGATTTACATATGTTAGAACTTGGTCCGTCTTCCTCTTCTGCATCAGATGCTATTTTATTTTCTGTAGGATAGCTTTCTCCTTACCCTTCTTAATCTGATCTAAAATAACCAAGAAGGAATTCCCTGGTAGTCCAGTGGTTAGGACTCCGCACTTCCACTTCAGGGGGCACGGGTTCGAGCCCTAGCTGGGGAACTAAGATCCCACATGCCATGCGGCACAGTC
Organism: Neophocaena asiaeorientalis asiaeorientalis; assembly: GCF_003031525.2. NCBI lineage: Eukaryota > Metazoa > Chordata > Mammalia > Artiodactyla > Phocoenidae > Neophocaena > Neophocaena asiaeorientalis. The sequence continues at coordinate 55,328 of NW_020172445.1, read as the reverse complement.
AAAAAAATAAATTAATAAAAAATAAAATGGCCAAGAAGAAGGTACTGTCATTTAAGCACAGAATTTTGGAATGTTACAGCTGTAAGAGGCCTTAGAGACTATTTCATTTATACTTCACAAAAATTTCCTTTGGCTTATTAACCCCATGAGTTGCTTCTTTGACATAAGGTCTCCATGGTCAAATAAGTTTGGAAAATGCTGTGTACAGCTGTACACTCCCCTCGACATTTGGTGCATGTTTGCCTTTTAGGGGGTCTGAGAAGCCCTGCAGCTAAAATCAACAGTTTCCTCAGTTCCTCGGCCATTTACCAAGGAACCCTGTTTTCATTATAAGCATGCCAAGTTATAATGTTCCGTGGAACATACTTTGGGAAATAATTCAACCATCTTATTTTATGAATTGAGGAAACGAAGTTCATGAAGAGACTGCAGTTCTGATTTTCCAAAGCTAATACCAGGAAGAATTAGCACTCGTTTCCACTTGTTGCTGGGAGCTTATGTTGGCCAAGTGCTCATGGAAGTATAGTATCTCTCCCTCTTCCTCTTACTTAATTCACTCATCCACTGCAACAAGATTTATCTTTTTATCAAGGATGTCTTAGGTAACATCATCAGGGTGAGCTGGAGCACAAGATAAGCACCAGGTTTGGAAACATCAGCATCAGATCAGACCCCACATACTTTTTTTTTTTTTTTTTTTGCAGTATATGGGCCTCTTAGTGTTGTGGCCTCTCCCGTTGCGGAGCACAGGCTCCGGACGCATAGGCCCAGCAGCCATGGCTCATGGGCCCAGCCGCTCCGCGGCATGTGGGATCCTCCCGACCAGGGCACGAACCCGTGTCCCCTGCACTGGCAAGCGGACTCTCAACCACCGCGCCACCAGGGAAGCCTCCAATGTACTTTTATTGTTACAAATTATTATAACGAATATTTTAGAGTTTCCCCTTTTTATTCTCCTGAAATGAAATGTATAGCTACGTAACCTACGTGTATATTTTAAAAATCAATATAATGTCCCAACTATAATACAAAGAAGGAATAAAAGAATACTAGTTTATAATAAAATAACATATTTTAATATATAAATGTCTAGGCCAACTCTAAGATATAATGAACTATTCAGTTGCTCTTATATGTAGAATCATCATGAATGTAACAGCTACAAATACAAATTAATAATAAATATCTTGTACTGGCAACTCAGAAGTACACTGAGTAAGCCTGATTTTCCAAAATGGTAAACTCTCTCTGTAAAATTCCAAACAAATCAAAATACTATCTCCTCTCACTTCATATGGTACTTGCGTTCCTGAAAAATTCAGTGTATATTAAAACCTGGCAAAAATACTTTTATTGAGCATTTATTATATGGTAGCACATATATCTAAGTGCTTTAATTAATTAATTTAATCTTCATAATGATCCCATTTAGGTACGACTAATATCCCCATTTTACACATGAGGAAACTAAGACAGAGAAGATAAGTAACTTGTTCAACAACTAGTAAGTGGCATCACGGTAGATGACCCCAGGCAGTACGGTTCCAGAACTTGTGCGCACACGTTCTGTGACTGTCATCTGAAGGACTCAGGAACTGAGTCACTTGGGCATTTCCTGCAAAGATCATGGCTAACAGAAGGCAGCTTTAGATCCTGGAAACCTGATACCAGAAAGGAAAACAGGTCAGACTCTCTCCTTACAGCTTATTTACTGTCTGTCCCCAAGAACGATGGAGCAGGGAGAGGGGAATGTTGAGGCCAGCCTTGGACCCAGATGCCCTGAGCTCCCAGTACCTGACAGTGTGAACTGTTCAGAGAGCAGAGACAGGAAACAGCTCTGGCTTCCTTTTTACTCTTCCTCATGTTCCACTAGCCCTTGCCAAAATCATGGGCCAAACTGGACTATGCCATCCAGCAACTTCCCATAATGGACACAAAACTGAAAAGGCAGGGAGCTGAGAAAAACTGAAGGAGACCAAATGCCTCTGGGACTGCCAAGCTGGGAAGTGAGAGTCTTGGGACTTGCCTCCTGCCCTGCAGCTTGATCAGGAATCTATTCTTCCTCTGAGAGTGATTGTGCTAATAATCAGATGGGCCTCTGGATTGCAAAACCCACTTATCTTTGCTCTATCCTCTGAAAGGGAGGAGTTCTGACTAAGTGTACCCTCCTTGGGGTGACTTAAAATGACAGTCTGGATTGATGCTCTGGGGTCTGTTCCAGCTCATTGCTTATCGCCCCACTGTTTGTTTGCTCTTAGCAAATCTGCTCCAAATAAATTTCATGCTCTCTGAGGTTTAGTATTTAATAATGTAACTAACGTGTATTAGGGCTTACTGTATGCCAGGCAGGGCACTGAGTTCTTTACATGCATTATCTTATTGAATCCTAACAACCCTGAGATAAATACGCCTATAACCCTATTTACAAGTAAGAAAATTGAGGTCCAGAAAGTTTACATTTAGATGCCCAGGTCAGACAGAAGAGAGCTGAGTATAAACCCAGGCAGTTTTACTGCCAGCTTGGCTGTTCTGAAGGAACTAATTAGAACAGGCCTGAGATTATACTTGAGGAAGAGGTAAACTGTTACAAGTATATTGGGACAAACCTGGGTTCCTAGGACTTCTGTTTCCTTAACCACTGGGACTTTCTTCTACTCTTTAATTCTCCTGAACGGCAGCTATTCAGTTACTCTGCATGGTAAGGGAGCAGCCAGAGGGATCTTTCTGAAATGCAAATCTGCTGAAGTCCTCAGGTAACATTTTTCTCAGTGGTTCCCTGTGGTTCCTAAGATAAAGACTAGGCTCCCTAATATGACATACAAGGCCCTTTATAATATGGACCCTGCTTGACTTTATAACTGTCTCTCCCGAGCTTCCCCTCATGAGCCCTCAGAACCTCGTGCCAGCTCTGCATAGCCTGCGTACTATTTCTTGCCTCCAGATCTTGGTCCGTACTGTTTCTTATGCCTCAAATGCCTTCTCCTCCTGCCCCCGACCTGTCCATCTGATAAACTTTTGTTCACCCTTTAGGACTCTAAATGTTAAAAGCCTTTTCTCATTTCTCAGGCAAAATTAATCCTCCTTTCTCCAGGCTCTACAGTACTTTAAATATCAGCTCAAGACTAGAGTAGATATTGTAATGCTTTGTTCACATCTGATGTCAACAGGGGACAGCCCCTGAACACACCAGTCACTTCTTTAAAAAATTGTGGTAAAATATACATAGCATGAAATATACCATCTTAACCATTTTTAAGTGTACAGTTCAGTAGCATTACGTACATTCATGTTTTTATGCTGCAATCACCACCATCCCTCCACAGAACTCTTTTCATCGTGTAAAACTGAAACTCTGTACCCATTAAATACTAACTCTCCCCCTCCCTCAGCCCCTAGCAGTCACCATCCTGTCTGTCTCTGAATTTTACTACTTTTCCATTCATTCTTATGTTCCCCAAATCTAGCACATTGCCTTGCACAGAATAATGCTTAATAAATGTTTGTTGAGAGTGCATGAAACCTCTTCTCTAAGATGCATGGGACAATACATCTCTTAAGTTTCTTTGTACCTGCCTTTGCAATAAAGACTTCTTAGATCTTAAACTGGAAATTCTGGGGCTTCCAAACTCTTCCAGTTCCCGAACTCTTCTGTTCAGGTTTCCCAAGAACAGAAGTTGTCCAAACAAATTCTCGTTAGGAGGGAATTTTACCTTCCTTACTTGGAAACGCCTAAAGTTTTCATTGCAGTTGGGTTGTAGACATGTTGTCCCCAAATCAGCTGGGAGAGGGAGTCCTGAGGCACAGTGACAGAATGAATATTGACGAGCAGCCAGAGCTGTCTGCATTTCAAAACTTGGCTTCACACACAAACACACACACACACACACACACACACACACACACACTCAATGTATATATATATGTACATTGCTGTCAAAATTTTAGCACATGTATTTTCCTTAATTCCTCCCATCTGTGTGAAGGTTTCTGCCATAATTACAGTTAACCTAGTAAAAGAGGCGCTGCCTGCGTTTTATCCTTTCACTTTCTTACAGATGCCTTTTGGGAGCCTGTAATTTTCTGTGTCATCAGAATTATACTCCAATACACATGTTTAAGAATTTTTTTTTTTGGACACACCACACAGCATGTGGGATCATAGTTCCCCAACCAGGGATCGAACCCGTGCCCTCTGCAGTGGAAGTGCAGAGCCCTAACCACTGGATCTCCAGGGAAGTCCCAAAGAACATATTTTAAAAATATTTTGGAAAAAAGATGCAGTCTTAATTTGTGCATCAAAAATGATTTTGGGGGCTTCCCTGGTGGCGCAGTGGTTGAGAGTCCGCCTGCTGATGCAGGGGACACGGGTTCGTGCCCCGGTCTGGGAAGATCCCACATGCCGCGGAGCGGCTGGGCCCGTGAGCTATGGCCGCTGAGCCTGCGCATCTGGAGCCTGTGTCAAAAAAAAAAAAAAAAAAAAAAAAAAGATTTTGACCCAGTCCCCTTGCTGGAAAATAAAAACCTGGTTGTCGATAGTTAAGAAAATTCCAAGAAGTGCAGCAGGTCATGTCCCAATCCTGTCACCCTTGCTCTTGGCACTTAGATTTTTCATGGGCAGAGTCGTTGTAGTGATCCCTTTTTTGGAAACCATGACATATCTCTTACTGTCTCCTACCCAGTGTTTTTTCCTAACATGCTGCACTGCTGCATCCTGGCTGCTCATTAGAGTCACCTGGAGAGCATAAAAAGAAATTAAAAAAAACTTTTTTTTTAAGCCCTGAGCCCCTACCCCTAAGGTTCTCATTGTTACGTGTGAGGTGGGGGCCCAGGCGTTTTAAAAGTTCTCCATGGAATCGTACTGTGCAGCTAAGGTAGAGAATCACTATGTTAGAATGATGGTGTTGCTCAGAGGCAGAGTCTAGGCTGTGTAGCCATACTTCGGTGTGGGTGGGCAGGTTGCTTTTTCCAGCCTAGTCCACGTCTATTCTATGCTATGTGTATATTAGCACATACTACCAACCCCACCAGAGCCTCTGATGTGTCAGTGACTGTGGTTTTCTCTGACCTTTGGTCTAACTCTATAACCATTTGTTCCTGAGGCATCTTGCACAGAGCACTGAATTCCACTAAGCAGAACCCCTAAGGAGAGTGGCCTGCACTTCCCTCATGGCCAATCAAGCTGGACCTGAGGCTGTGTGAGCCGGGTGATCCTGGGGTGATGCAGGATGCCCCAAGCAAACCAGTGCCCCAGAGGAAACCCAAACCTTGCAGTCAGCCAGCAGCCCAGTTGCTGTTCCCCCTCCTCCCTAACCGGGCCCCATCCAAATAAACTGCTTTGATGGTGCAGGGAAAAGGTCAAATTCTCTCCATAGCATCCTCCTGCGTATTGGATTTCCTAGTTAACTGCACGTGTTTAAAAACAGGGTTTGCAGCTAGACCTGATAGATGCAGGTTTGAATTCTAGCTGTGTCCTTGAGCAAATCACTAAACCTCTCTAAATCCCCTTTCCCTAATTTGCACACTGGGCCTAATAACACCTACCTCGTAGGATTAAATGAGATAATGTGCGTGAAGGGCTCGGCGCAGTGACTGAAGCGTAGTAAACACTCAGTAAATGGTAGTAGTGAGCCTTTGCAGGCGATGTCTAATCCCTTGTGGGAGGCGTTAGGTGCAGAAAGGGAGCAGAACTGTGCTGCCTCAGCAGGGAAGCTTCGAGGGCCAAGAAAGATGAAGCCCTTTCCCCCCAGACGTGGTAATTGAGTACAATTTGAAAGCTGGGATTGTAATCACCTTCTAAGGACAAAGCGCCCCATCACTTCTACAAGCAGCAGCCTGCTGCCTCTGCACATCCTCCGGCCATTTTCCCCTGCCTTCTTTGTTCTGTTTCCATGCCTGTGGGGGTGTAGGAAAGCTGCTGCCTTCCTCAGGTTGCTATTTAAAGACATTCTGAGAGATGCTGCCACCGCTGCTCCTAGAGCCACCGCGGCTGCTGCTCCCGTCCCTGCCACAGCGAGTGGAGAGTCCCAGCACCTACTTTCTGTTTAGGATCCCTGAGCTGTCATCCCTCCCAGGGGTTAACCATGAAGGCCATCTTGGTGTTTGTCCCTAAACTGCCCAGACTGTCTACATCCCTGTAGCATTTTGGGCACATAACCAGTTCAAATTTCCCCCTTATTCTTCAATGAAAATCACACATGATACCCCCCTCATCCCCTCCCCACCCATCTCCAGCTTGCACTTGAGATGCCCTCCTTATTTAACAGCCAGACACAATCTGGAAAGGGTAAAAATGCCATTTATCTCTAGGTCTAGCAGAGAAAAATACTTTAGGAATAAAAGGTTTTTGAAAAGCTCAGTAACCTCCAGTTAACAAGAATGCCGCCCTGAACTTCAGCATGTTTGAGATTCTCTATCTGTCAGGCATGGATAGGAATCTCTTAGACATTAGTAATCCTATCTTTCTTTGCTGACCCACCCAATGCTTTTCAATGAAGTGTCTCAAAAGCCCGGTCTTTCCGTTTGAATTGGTCCTGACTTCTTTTTTACAGACCCATCAAAGTGAACTTTGGGGTTTTATCAGTAAAGCATTTATTATTCTTTAGACCAGAGCACCCTGAATGAGGTCCAGATTGTCTACCTCCATTCTGCTTTCCCCAATTTATTTGTTTCCTGCCCATTATCCTAGAGAGGCTGCTCGCCTCCAAGACCTCAGAGCCTAGCTGCTCTCTGCTTGTCCAGGAGAGTCCTTGCTGGTGCTTTCAGCTCTGTGCAGTGGCACAGACAGTGTTCCCGACCGTCAGGTACCGACTCTGGCCCTGATACCACATCACACTGCATGGAGTCTCTTCCCCTCTTTTACAGCCCTTCCCTTTTCTTCTAACTCTCCTCCATTTATTCATCTTCCTGAGCACTCTTTCTTTGGGTCCTGCTCTCTATTTTTCATTTTCAGAGCCGTGCCTTTCCCCTCATTTTCTTAGCCGCTTGGTGGTAAACCCAACTACCTCAGTGTCAGAATAATAGTAGCAATGATACTTTGAATTATTGATCACCACGCTGTGATAGCAAAGTACTCTCATATGCATTATCTCTTTTGATCTCACAATAAACTTGTAAGGTAGGCAGTATACGTGCTTTATGCTCCCCACTTCGTGGTAGTGAAAATAATAACCACTTGCAGAGGCAGAATAATATAGTGGTTAATAAAGAGCATTTGCTCCGAGTCAGGCTGCCAGGGTTTGAATCCTGCCTCCACCTGTCACTAGCTGTGTGGGCAAATTGGGGATAATAACAGTACCTCTCTCTGTTGTGTTGTTGTGAGGATTGAATTACTATAGATAAAATGCCTAGAACCACACCTGGCACATAATAGGTACTACGTGAGGATTAGCTATTGTTATCATATGTTCGTTCATTCATTTGTTTGTCAAAGGTTTACTACATGCCAGGGCCACTGCATGCCAGGCTGTACTCGGGGCCTCAGTGATAGAAGAGCAGCAAGATTGACAGTCCTGACCCTCACAGAGATCACAGTATTAGTGCCGCTTCTGCAGCAGCCATCACTTGCAAATCCTTGTGCTTGGATATTTATAGACAGTAACTCTCACAACAACCTTCAAAGGAGGCAGTGTTATTCCCATTTTACAGAGATCTCCGGGGTTCCAAAAGCCGAGGTGGTTTGCTCAAGATTCTCCAGCTGGTAATTGGGGTGTCAGGATTCACTTGACCCGATTCGCCTGCCAGCAGACCATTAGGTTCGACTGTCCATGTCTGTCTCTCCCAGATGGTGGTGAGCTCCTGAAGGCTGGAGCTGGCCCTCATCACTCAGCATGCTGAGCATGGTCTCCTGCACACAGTTCGGGAAATGTCGGCTGGCTTGTGCTCTGTTTATGATCCTTGACTCTGTCCCATAACTAGTCTCTTCTGATCACTCTCACTTCCCTCAGCCACCAAGCCGTATGTTGGTTATAACATGGAAGCACAGTGGTCAAAATGAGCGTTCTCAGAGGTGGACCTACAGCTTCCTTATACCACACCTAATGCTTATTTCAGCATGTCTTTAAACAGAATTATTTGGATTCTGGGGTCTCCTCTTCTTCTGGGCCCCAATCTAGAGAATCTTTTTGTCTGCCAGGCTGGTCTCCAGCCACCAACTCCAGTTCACTTGTTTCTCGTGTCGGCTCCTGCCTTTTATTTCAATGTCTGACTTCCCTGTTCTTTGTCTGTTTTTGTCTTTGTGCCTAGTACTTACTTCTTAGCCACAAAGGGAGCCACAATTCTATTAGCTCTATAGAAGACTGAATTTCTAAGTACAATTAGTGTATGCTAGCATTTAACTTTTTAATTCTTTTATATTTAGTAACCCATTTTTTCCCTAAATATTACAGAAGTATAGGTGGGAAGTCCTCTGCTAGATCACACTTTCTGGAATTCTTATTTCTGTAAATGTCTCATCTATCACCATTTGTGTTGTGTCTTATTGATCTCACAAAATAATACCAAAGAATAGCAGTTTCATTCACCTAAGTTCCATTTAGAAGTGTGACTTTTAAAATATTAAAGTTATTTCAAATGTAAATAAATCTACTAATTGCTAAATGTCTTTACTAATGGAGTTTGTGTTAGAGAGGTAGTCTGACTAAAGATTTTTTTTCCTTCCTCTGTTTCCCAGATATTCTGGGTTGTGGTTAATATTGTTTTTATAATCAAATAAATAAATAAATTTAGGAACTAAAGAGAAGAAATATATCCGCCATGTATTTCTTCTTTAGGTCTTTTTTTTTAATTAATTAATTTATTTGTATGTTTATTTTTGGCTGTGTTGGGTCTTCGTTTCTGTGCGAGGGCTTTCTCTAGTTGCAGAGAGCAGAGGCCACTCTTCATCGCGGTGCACAGGCCTCTCACTATCGCGGCCTCTCTTGTTGCAGAGCACAGGCTCCAGACGCGCAGGCTCAGTAGTTGTGGCTCACGGGCCTAGTTGCTCTGCAGCATGTGGGATCTTCCCAGACCAGGGCTCGAACCCATGTCCCCTGCATTGGCAGGCAGATTCTCAACCACTGCGCTGCCAGGGAAGCCCCCTTCTTTAGGTCTTAATGCAGAGATACAACCACCACTCTGGGTGTGTTCCGGGTCAAGCTCATTGAAAGTCAAACACTGTTTTCCTGCTTTTCCATTGTAAGTGCACCTGTGTGCCCAAGGCAGTCTTTTGCTCACACGGTCCCCTTTTCAGTATGTTTTGCCAAGCCACGTCTAACCTTAAAGACTGCCCTTGTCCCTGAAGCATCAGCTTTGTGTGCTCCAGGGAACTGGCACCTGGAAAGGACGGGGAAGGGATGGAGGAGAGAAAGTGTGTGTGTGCATGTTGCACTCACACTCTAAATTCTTTTAATAAAGGGCCTGAACCCCACCCCTTTCCAAAGAGTTTTCAGACTAGGAATCCGGGTACTTCTTTAAGATATCCCCGGCCCACCCCACTCACACCCTCCACCTCCACCTTTCCCTGCAGTCCTGGGGCCTTGATGCGTGGGGGGATGAAGAGCAGGTGTGTCGTACTCTTAATGAGAGGTTTCCTCTGTGGGATTGCCTATATCCTGCCCACCACAGAGGCTCCTGTGAGTAACTTTACCTTTGAACTCTCCTTGTATTCAGCCCCTGATCCATGGGATTTGGTGACAGTCCCTGGCTGGCGGGAAGCTTTGATCCTTGGGGAGTCCAGAGGAAGTCCTGTGATGTGTGGGATCCCAAGCGCTACAGGGATTGGGGAGAAGCTGTTCCAGGGTGGGTTGCTAAGATAGACCCATTAATTAAGAAGGAGTCTTTGCCTAACACTCAGTTACCTAAAAAAGGAGATCCGGTAACTGAAAACAAGGAACTCAGCACCCTTCAAGTACAAAGTGGTGTTTGCACAAGCATTATTGTGATTTTAAGGACACAGCAGTGCCAAGGAGAAAATTCCTACCCATACCAGGAAAGGACAGAGTACCTTAGCAGACCAGGATGCCTTAGAACTTTCCTTTTTAACAAGGAAAAGAAAGCTAACCTTACTTTGAATGTTAGGATGCTCTAGCAAAAAATCTCTAAGATATTTCTGACTAGGTGAAAGATTCCTCTAGAAAAAAAAAAGATGACCTTGTGATAAACAGTGGGAACACTAGAATTTCTATATAAGAGACACTGGGCTATAATTTGTTGGAGAGAGTGTTAGGAGCCTTGTCTTTAAGCTCTATTCACATAACAAGCATGCTGGGTTTGCTTAAACTCTGCAGTTATTTGAGGTGGCTTGAGAGTGAGGGGACAATAAAACTTCCCCAGGCCACTCCTTGGTGCCACCCATTGGCTACAGATGAAAGTCAGAGCAAAGGCCCTTTCACACGGTAGGGAAACGTTCTTCCTCCATCCACCTCTGCAGGCGGAAATCACTTCCTTTGCTTCCACAGAATCACCTACACTCATCTCTTAGATTGAGGATCACACTGCCTAGTGTGCGTGTCTGCCTCCCCGCTGGCTGTAGCTGCCAGAGGGTAGGGTTCGTGCATTATTCACCTTTTTATCACCAGCACACTGCCTGGGCACGAAGTAGGCCCTTGATAACGATTACTGAGTGAGTAATCATGAATCAGTAGCTGTGGGGAGCCATCCTCTTTCCAGAATCGTCTCTCCTTTTCACACTGCTGGCCTTGAGGAAAGAGAAAGCTACGTTATGAAAGAGCAGTCGGGCATAGTGCACAGTCAGAGGCAGACGCCTGCACTTGGAGACCTGACTCCTGTGTGACCCAGCAGCTCTGGGAGAAAACCCAGGAGACAGCTGCACAGCAGAGATGGGGCAGCATCTTTGTGGGGTTTGCCCACAGGATTCAGGCACTTAATGCTGCGACATTGGGCAAAGAGCACGGAGAGTTGTCTGCAGGGCCAAGTGCATAATATGTGGGGCCCAGTGCCAAATGAAATTGCGGGGTCCCTTGTTCAGAAAAACAAGGAAAAAGTGCCGTTTGAGGGTTTTTTTTTTTTTTTTTTTGGCAGTACGCGGGCCTCTCACTGTTGTGGCCTCTTCCGTTGTGGAGCACAGGCTCCGGACGTGCAGGCTCAGCGGCCATGGCTCATAGGCCCAGCCGCTCCACGGCATGTGGGATCTTCCCGGACTGGGGCACGAACCCGTGTCCCCTGCATCGACAGACAGACTCTCAACCACTGCGCCACCAGGGAAGCCTGCCCCTGAGGTTTTTAAATATATTCTTCCTTTCTTCCACAGTCTCTCTCTCCTTTCACTTGTCAAGGTGTTTATTATTTGCTATTAATGTTGTTCTAAGTTGAGAACCTTTTAAATGTTAGACTGTTAGCATGGATTTTACTGTTCATCTTTATATTGTGCCAGTGCCATGCTGATTTTAAATGCAAATGTGAGTGTGTTGACCTCGTATGTGGGGTCCCTGAAATTATGCAATTTGTATTCTGTAGCTGGTACATGCATATGTATTCCCTGGTTTCCGAGCATAGTTTCAGTGGATGTTCTTAGAAGTTTTAGTTTTTACCAAATAAGAAACTGGCCAGGAATAGCATGCATGCATGCCTTCTTTCATTTATAAATATTTTTTAGATATCTGCCATGTGCCAGTCACTATATGAGGCATTGGGACTATACCAGGGTGAACAAGGCAAGATGTGGTGTCAGTGTCAATAGTACATGTGAGCTATTGAGGAAAATGTATTTTTAATTACACAATAAATATTTAAATTACCATTGTGATAGGGGCTACAAACAGAGCTATAGGCAGGGTAGGAAAGCTTACCTAGATGGGAGCTAGGGAGGCATCCCTGAGGAAGTGGCATTTCAGGCTGAGGGTGAGTAGGAATTGTAGGGTGAAGAGGAAGTGAAATGTCTTCCAGGCTGAGGAAACAGCCTATACGAAGGCCTTCAGCTGGGAAGGAGTTTTGCTCAGACAAGGAAAGGAAGAAGGCCCACACAGCTGGAGCCCAGGGTACAAGAGGGAGACCAGACAGTGACCTGGGGGGCTGGTTTTGTGTACCCCGTCCCCTACCTTCCTCCATCCAATCCCCAGTGCCTGTGCTATTCGAGAATATCAAATGACAGAAAGAGCTCTTTCTGTATTCTTTAGCAAGTCCAAGATGTGTGATGCTACACACCTAGTGTACTTGTGTGGAATGCTTAGGGGACTGTGGGGCTAAGACCCACCCCCAAAACTGATAAATTTAACTACATCATAGATGTAAGTGTACTTGTTACCCACTGAAGTAACCACTTCCCAGCATTCTGTTCACCACCTTCAGTTCACTTCCTTTTCCTAAAATGTGACCTCTGTTTGCTCGAACCTCTCTTCATACACTCTCTCTGCTCTCAGGATACGTACCGTGTTCTGTTCTGTATTGTCCTCACTTATGTTCATGACTTATCCTCCCCACCAGAGCATAAGCCTTTTTAAAGGCAGGTTCTATATCTCTTTTACCTATTAAATGGCCTTAGGAAAATCTTTGTCTAGTAGTTAATTCAGTTTAATAAAAAGCATTTATTTTTTAATAGGTTATATATTCATAGAATGGTACAAAAGGATATATAATCCCCCCCATCTCTCCCCAGTGTCGCTTGCTGAAGACAATCAGTATTTTTGTAGAAGTAGTCTGTGTTTACAGTATATAGGCTGTTATATATATTTATTACATTGTTTTTATGAAAAGCCATAAAAGTGAAAGAATGAATGAATGTCTCCATTCTCCTATTTCTTTTTTTTCTGATCTTCCTCCTTTTTTGAAATTGCACACTGCACACTGGTACAGCCTTCAATATTCAGCCAACTCTTGAAGTTCCAAAGTAGTAAGAGGAAAAAATTTTAAATCCATTTGAACCAATTATTGTCAGAGATGTTTACATATGGTGAAACAAACCCAATTTGGTACACGTTATTAATAAATAGCCACGGCATAGCGTAGTGGCTAACATTGTAGGCCCCATTTCCTCTAAGCGAAATACAAAACCCAGAAACTATAAAGGAAAAAAACTGATAAATTTAACTACATCAAAAATGTAAATTTCGGGCTTCCCTGGTGGCGCAGTGGTTGAGAGTCCGCCTGCGATGCAGGGGACGTGGGTTCCTGCCCCAGTCCGGGAAGATCCCACATGCCGCAGAGCGGCTGGGCCCATGAGCCGTGGCTGCTGAGCCTGTGCGTCTGGAGCCTGTGCTCCACAACGGGAGAGGCCACAACAGTGAGAGGCCCGCGTACTAAAAAAAAAAAAAAAAAAAGTAAATTTCTTATCTGGAAAATAAAATTTCACAAAGAAAAAATGCCAACTAGGGAAAAAATCTTTGCAATTCATATGATAGGTAACGGACCTCTCTTTTTCATATACAGAGAGCTCTTACAAATCAATAAGGAAAATTTGATTACACATACCAGAAAAAAAAATAGAAGTAGTTGATGTATCTATTAAAAAGATGCAAATTTAAAACAGCAAGATGCTATTTTTCACTTCCTGAATTAGCCAAGATAAAGAGTTTGCAATATATATCACTTATGAGAATATGGGGAAATAGGAGTTTTCAGAGTGATAGGTAAAAATATAAATTATTACAACTTCTCTGGCCTAGCTATCAAGATTTTCAGTGTGCATTACCTTTTGACCTAGGAATTCCATTTCTGGATATTTGTCCTACAGATACCCTTGTATATGTCTGCAAAGATTGGGTACCAGAATGTTTATTGCAGCAATATTTGTAATAGCAAAAGATCTTCAAAATATGTTGGGTATGGGGGGAATCATGGTACATAACAGTGTAGCACAGCGGTCCCCAACCTCCAGTAGCAGTCCATGGCCTGTTAGGAACCGGGCCACACAGCAGGAGGTGAGTGGCTGGCAAGCGAGTGAAGCTTCATCTGTATTTACAGCCACTCCCTATTGCTGGCATTACCGCCTGAGCTTCGCCTCCTGTCACATCAGCGGTGGCATTAGATTCTCATAGGAGCGCAAACCCTACTGTGAACTGTGCATGTGAGGGACCTAGGTTGTACGCTCCTTATGAGAATCTAATGCCCAGTGATCTGAGGTGGAGCTAAGGAGGTGATGCTAGAGCTGGGCAGCGGCTGAAAATACAGATTATCATTAGCAGAGAGGTTTGACTTCACAGAGACCATAATAAATCAGTTGCTTGCGGACTCATATCAAAACCCCATCAGTGGGCTTCCCTGGTGGTGCAGTGGTTAAGAATCCACCTGCCAATGCAGGGAACACAGGTTCAAGCTCGGGTCCGGGAAGATCCCACATGCTGCAGAGCAACTGGGCCTGTGAGTCACAACTACTGAGCCCACATGCCACAACTACTGAAGGCCGGGTGCCTAGAGCCCGTGCTCCGCAACAAAAGAAGCCACTGCAGTGAGAAGCCCGGGCACCGCAATGAAGGGTAGCCCCCGCTCGCCACAACTAGAGAAAGCCCGCGCGCAGCAACGAAGACCCAGCGCAGCCAAAACTAACTAAATAAATAAATTTATTTTAAAAAACCCTATCAGTGAGTGGCAAGTGAAAACAAGCTCAAGGCTCCCACTGATTCTGTGTTATGGTGAGTTGTATAATTATTTCATTTATATATTACAATGTAATAATGATAGAAATAAAGTGCACAATGAATGTAATGCACTTGAATCATCCCAAAGCCATCCCCCCGACGCGGAACAGTTGTCTTCCCCGGAACCAGTCCCTGGTGCCAAAAAGGTTGGGGACCGCTGGTATAGCACATAATCCTGTGCTTTAAAAAAGGGAAGGGGGGCTTCCCTGGTGGTGCAGCGGTTGAGAGTCCGCCTGCCGATGCAGGGGACACAGGTTCGTGCCCCAGTCCGGGAAGATCCCACATGCCGCGGAGCGGCTGGGCCCGTGAGCCATGGCCGCTGAGCCTGCGCGTCTGGAGCCTGTGCTCCACAACTGGAGACGCCACAACAGTGAGAGGCCCGCGTACCACAAAAAATAAAAAATTAAAAAAAATTAAAAAGAGAAGGGAAGTGGCGCAGTGGTTAAGAATCCGCCTGCCAATGCAGGGGACACGGGTTCGAGCCCTGGTGCAGGAAGATCCCACATGCCACAGAGCAACTAGGCCCGTGCCACCACAACTACTGAGCCTGAGCTCTAGAGCCTGTGAGCCACAACTACTGAGCCCACCTGCCACAACTGCTGAAGCCCGAGTGCCTAGAGCCTGTGCTCCATAACAAGAGAAGCCACTGCAATGAGAAGCCCATGCACCACAATGAAGAGTAGCCCCTGCTCACTGCAACTAGAGAAAGCCCGCACGCAGCAACGAAGACCCAACGCAGCCAAAAATAAATAAAGTAAATAAATTTTTTAAAAGAAAGGGGGGAAAGGGGAAAAAGGCACATGCATATATATATGCTTGTAAATACCTAGAATATTTCTCAAAATTAAAAATGATATCCTCTGAGAAGGGGAAGTAGGAGTCTGGGGTAGAAGAGAGACTTATTTTTTTAATATGTACTTTTTGGTACTGTATTACCTTTTCAGTAAAAGTAAACAACACAAGCTCTGAATGTTTAAAAACTGGCTCTACCCCTTTTTTAGCAGAGTAACCTTGGGAGGTTACTTAACCCTCTAATCCTGTTTCTTCATCTGTAAAGTGGGGCTTTCCTTTCTTTATATGACTGGCATAAAAATCAGATAATATATGGAAAATACTAGTGCAGTACCTGACCCAAAAAATAGTAACTTTTGAGGCAAAGAGCCCTCAACCAGGAGTAACTTTGAAAGTGGCTGCAGACAAGACATGTGACCCCCTGTGACGTGGAGTCTTCAGTCCCTCATTTGACTAAATGATCCCTAAGGCCCCTTCCTCTGAGTTTCCCTGTTCTTCTGCTAGAAGAACCCATTTCTTGCTAGAAGTTCTGGCTCCCAAGCCAGGAGGACTTGGGACAAAATTAGAAGCTCCTGGGAGTAGGTGCTCTGGCACCCTCCCAATTCCATATCAGACCATCAGATCAGAGTATTGGATGTGAAAAATGGGTGTGACTGTGTCTATGGAGTCCTCTCTTGCTTCCCATTGCAGAGTTGGAGTTGAAAAAAAATTATAGTGACTGAGGGAACGACACGGACATGAAACAATGGTGGAAAAATTTTAAAGTAGTGACAAGGAAAAGCATGGTTGCTGAAGAAATAGCCTCCTGCATTCCATAAGATAGGTGCCTGTTCTGTGGGTGTCACAGAGGGCTTTGTGGGAGCTGGAGAGGAGAATGCTGGTAAACATGCTCTCAGGAGCAGCCGTATCTGGGCAGTACTGCCTGCCTGTGGTCCTGAGGTCTGTGCCATGCCTTGGAACTGAAGGGAGGGGTCTGGGGCTAAAAGGGAGCAGCAGCCACCAAGGCCAGTGTAGTGAGGGGTCAGGAGTGCATGAGAAACCCAAAAGGAAGCCTACCTCAGTACAGCTGCCAAACTCGATCTCCAACCTGAGAGGGCCATGCGTTATCTTCTTAAAGGAGCCTGTGGGTTTCCTCACAGAACTCCTCAGACAGGAGAAGGCAGTTAGGTCATTCTGAGAAATGTTGGCACAGTAGACAGATGGCCATGACTCTGTCTCTCTCATCCAGGTGCTGAGGGACGTCCTCAAGGATCTCTACCACCTGCTGAAGCACGTGGTATGTTTGGAGTCCGATGACGTTGCCAAGCTCCATGCCCAGCTGGCCCTGGAAGAGCTGGATGAGATAATGAGAAACTTCCTGTTCCCACCACAGAAGCTGGAGAAAAAGATCATGGTCCTGCCATAGACCAACCTCAAAGGACATGGAGGAGGCAGAGGGACCAAGCAGCCAGAGCAGTGCCCCAGCCTTCCAGCAGGTGGCCCCACTGCCCCTTTGGTGCTGGCAATATGGCTGCCCCCGGAGGTGGCTTTATGTCTCTGGTCCTGTGTGTCTTCGGGCTGACCTTCCTAAAGCACCTATTTAGCCATCCTGCATCCAGCCTGAAGTGTGTGCCGATAAAAGAAAAAAAATTACAGATCTCATTAACCTGCACATTTTTCACTGTCCTGTAGCATTTAGAGAAGGATGTCTACCTGATGGCAGTATATTTTTAACACAACCGGTGGAATTTGATTAATTGACCATTCTCTTGTGACTTGAGTAGAAGTGGTTGGCCCGCCCATAGGTCACATGTCTTGATATTCTTTCATGCTGAGATTGTCCCTCTTGTAGTGAGGAGCAGCCAGAGCTGGTCATCCTTGGATGCTCAAGAGGCATTTCAGGGTACAGAGACACAATTGTAGGGAGGGAGGGAAAGGAAATTGTTATCAAAACATGCAAAACTGGAATAAAACTATCTTGGCTGGAAAGAATAACAGGTCTGAATCTGGTCTTCTGCTTTTGAGATGGAAAGCTATGGCGCTGAGGATTTGATCTCCAGAAAAGAGAATCAAGCTGATTGAATCTTCCAGAGAAGAAAGGTAAGTGCTGTGTTTGCCCTCCCAGGCCGTTTTCTTTCACTCCCTCTGCTACTGTTAGCACAAAGTTGCCCTGATTATAGGAGAAAAGAGCCACAAACATCTCAGATGAGAGAGTTTATATCCCGCCTTCAGTCTTCTGCTCCTTGAGAAAGAGGAATGCTTAGACAATGTGTTCGTGCTAAATGCCTGTTGGAAAGTGCATTATGTATTGGTGACCTGATGCCAGGTTTACTGAAGTCATTTCACACGTAGCACTCTAGACGTCTTTTTATCTATTTATATATTTTGGTTACTGAATTTTGATTGCAGCTAAAAGAGAAGACAAAAAGGACGTACTGGATGATCGCTTCAGACAACCCCTCCCAGTCATCAACACCTTGGTGAGGCTAACCCAGAGTCCTTAACCAGTCCTCAGCTCTGCAGGGCTGAATTTTATCACAGGATTCTATCCCCAGTCTCTGGTGACCAGGGCCAGCAGAACCAAAACACAATTTCCCAGAACTCTCAGGTGACTGAAGGACTGTCTAGAAGCCCACTTGCCAGTTAACATCAGGCTGTTTTCTTCTGGCCACATTACAGGCATGTCCTTAGCTTAGAACCTTTGTGGTGAGCATCCTTTAAAGAGGCCAGCTCACAGAAAGCTATGGCCCACAGGTTAGCCTAGAGAGCAGTGAACAGAAGCAGTCAGATGTTTTCAAGGAATATTTCCGTTCAGCTAGGGTAGCTGGATTATTCCATTCTCCAAATCAAGGGTGTCTAGAAAATCAGGATTGGGCTTTCAAGTCAGAGAAGAATCTCCTTTGGACCAGCTGGATATACACTAAAAGTTTTTATTTCTTGGCCTTCCTCTAACTAAACCCCATAAAACCCACTTAAGATAATCAGATTAGGTATGTTAAGATGGTTGGTTTAACTTACAACTTTATTTGCATTAAATGTATTTCAGTTCTGAGGACATATCCTAATTGATCAGCTTGATTAGACTGAGAAAGTCTCTAGTCTAAACACCTAGTCTAGGGAGTGCCTCACAAAGCATTCTGGTCCCCTTATCTCCATTTATAAATTGCCTCTTAATTTGAATTATTTGGCAACTGGCTAAAAGCATCTGTTCTTTATTGATTTTGATGGATTCAGTTTCAGAGAGTGACCTTTTCTGTCCTTGTTACCAAACTCAAGGGGAGGATACCTTAATGTAACCCTTCTAAACACCAAATATGACCAAAATATTAAAAATTACCAAATTGTAAAATAATCTCCCATGTTTATATATATAGATATCTATATCTATATATGTCTCCATCCTTGAGAAAGAGCATGAGAATTGAGAGCTTTACGATAATAAGAACGCAAAACTTAAGAAAAAGAAAAAGGCACAGAACTCCAGGGGCAGATGGCAGGAGCAATAGTGACACATTCCTGCACAGGCCCGAGAGGTGTGTCTGCTTCTGTGTAATAGCAGCGTCCCTGTGCTTGCCTCCCACGTCTGCCCGTCTCTCCTCCCTCTGTGGCCACCTCCTCCTGCTGCTCCTCCAGTCTCCTCCCTTTGTCTCTGCTACAGAAACTCTCCTGGCCTCGCACCTCCAGTCCCCTCCACTGAGTAGCAGTCTGTCCCACGCCCCCCTGTATCACCCATTGGTCTTTTACTTGCCCCCTTTCCCTTCCCTGCTTCTTCCTCCTCTTCTAGGCCACCGGCACATCTCCCTTGGTCTCCAGAGGATGGCACTGTGGCAAGAGTCAGGCAGGGGCCCAAAGCTGTGGCTGCAGCCAAACCCCAGGCTCTCTGCCCAAGTGTCGACTGGTTGATCAGGTTAGACTTACTGGACATCCTGGAGAGTTTCCCTCTCTGCTGTTTTGTCCTTCCTCCTTGGCACAAACTTACCCTTCCACACACTCTCTGTTATTTAATCAGAAATCTCTTAACTTGCAGTTTGCTCCTTATCGTCTCTCCAAACACATACTTTTCCATATGTTCATATTCTTCTTTCTTCACCTCTCTTCTCCATTCCTTCACTTTCCTATGGCTCTGCCGACCCATCCACGTGTAAGGGCTGACCACGGACAGGAGGGTAGGAAAGCGAATCACAGACAACGACGACAACAATTTGTTGAGCATCTACTATGTGCCAGATGTAGCACCAGGTGCTGAAAACACTGCAGTGAACAAAATGCTTACCTTCAGGGGAAGCTTACGTTGTAGCAGGAGGAGACAGGCAACATGTAAGATAAAGAATAAAGCAGGATATCAAATGGTGATAAATGCTCTAGGGAAAAATCAAGTCGGGAAGGAGAGGTGAGGAGTGTATGGGGTGAGAGCTGTGAGCTTGGATAAGTTGTCCAGAGAGGGCCTCACTGAGAAGTTGAAGTTTGAGTAAGGATCAGAAGGAGGTGAAGGAGCAGCCATGAAGACACTTGAGGGAAGAGTGGTCCAGGCAGAGGGAGTGGCGAGTGCCAGGGCCCAGAGGTGAGAGAGGAGGGGCAGTGCTGCTGGGCACAGTGAGTGGGCAGGAAGTAGAGCGGAGGGGGTGCAGGGGGCAACGTGCCGAACAACGTGGAGCCTGTGGACCGCTCTGAGTGAGGGGGCAGCCGCAGACCTGTTTCCACCTGAAGCCCCTTCAGCTTGTTTTTGGAAAGTGCTTTGAGGCCAAGATGATAAAAGCTGTAAAATGGGAAATGTATTGAGCCAGAAGGAGTTCACATCCAACCACAGTTTTTTCTCAGTTTGGAAGCGGTGAGCCCCATCCCCTTTCACCAACGCCTTCTTTGGCAGCAGCCGTTTCTCCTCATTGGCCCCAGAAGAAAGAGGACAGCAGACGGGTTGGTCTGGCCTCTGTCCCCACCCTGCTCCATCTCTCTGTGAGGCTGTGAGTGAAGGGAGCCTTGCCTGCTGCCTGCACTGGAGGGATGGCCAAGACACGTGAAAGTTGATCAGTTGGTTGGGGGATGATTCACCTGACTTGTACAAAACCAGATTGGCTTCTGCAGTCTCTCTGCACAGAAATCCAAAAGCTCAGCTGGAATTTCAGTGGCAAGGGAGAGAGTCAAAACGGGAGCTGAGTTCCAGGGTGGGCTGTGGGAGGCAAGCCACTCTGCCCTGACCACGACGGGGGCATGGGGGGTGGTCTTCTTCCACTGCCTCCTGGACAGCAGCAGGCGTGACCTCTAAGGGCTGTGCTGTGTCCTCCAGCGAGTTCTGCAGCCACAGAGCTTCTGCAGTCACAGCAGCCTCCCTGCAGTGCGCGGCACCTCACTTCCATGCACCACTCTGCTCCGAGCTGACTGGCCACTTGGGGGTTGGGGAGTTGTCTTCTTAGAACACCGGCTGCTGCACTCTTCCCTGCTGGCGGGGCTCAGGGCTGTGCTCAGCGTACCCTGTGCCTCCAGCAGGTGTAGAGGCAGCTCAGACCTGCACCATCAGCCCTGGAAGGGGCTGCACCCACTTACTTGAAGGGTCATCCCTCTTGTCCCTCCCCAGTGTTCTTCATGCTGACTCAGGTAGGTCCGTACTCCCAGGAAGCTCAGGTATTACCTGCCCCCACCCCTGTGACACTCTGCAGTCCCTGGGGGCATAGAATAGCAAGATCAGTTACTCTGTGTTTCCTTTAGTTTGGAAGGTCATTTTTTACCCATGAACTTGTATGATACAACAACATCGTGTGGAACAGAGAGGCAAACTATTGTTATTCCCTTTTGGTGGAATTTGGCCCAAGTCTCCTGGGGGGCTTGAGGCAGACTCTTTTGAACATCTCTTGAATCCTAAGGAGCCTCTCCCCCCAAAATTAGTATAGCAGCAAAGCCCTTTCAACTAGAGCACAGCTTGAGAAGCACTCAGGAGCTCATATACACGCAGGAGCCCCGGCATGTGGGTCCCACAAAGCAGTCATTGGAACTCTGCTGACACGAGCTGAGGGTTGCCGACCCCGTGCTGGCCCCCTGCCCTCAGAGTGCTGAGGAGTGGCAGAGCCCTCAGGTACAGATGCCCTGGCTGCGTGCGTGTGTGTGTGTGCATGCATGCATGCACGCGCAGATTATATGTTTTATGAATTATAACAAATTTAAAGTATATGTAACGAAGAAGAATTCGCAATCCTACCTCCACTCCTACCCCAAGGTTACCACTGACCAGCAGGTGGGTGTATATCCCTCTAGATCTTTCCTTCCTTTCATCGTTTTCCCAGACGAACACGAATATACCTTACTGCTTTCAAAAACAAAAATGGGATTGTCACCATAAAGAGTGTCCCATAGAATTTTTTCTTAGTTACATACCTTGGAGACACTCAGTACTTACAGCCCCCTCTCCCCTGTGATGTGGCGTGTCTTGCATTGTATAGGTGAACGACAGCTGGTTTAAGCATTTGCCTCTTGATGGTCGGTTGAATTATTTCTAAGTTCCAATGATTCTTCAATGATTCTCAAGCATAACTTTGCATACTGAAGTGTTTCTATAGGATAAGTCCTAAGAGGTTGGAAGGCTGGATCCAGAAGATACGAACATTTTCAGTGTTCCTTCCACCAACACGCTTGTGCCGACCTACGTTCCTCCATCCTCAGCTGACACTGCTTTAATAACCATGCAATGCAGGTTCAGTCACCACAGCAAAGTGTTAACACCATTCTCTAAATAATTCAGGCCCAGGAAATCTTCAGGGGATGGAGTTTTCTGTGTATCAAAACCACCGGTAGGGGCACAATAACACTTTGCAGGTGTGCTCACCGGGAGCCAAAGTCCAGCTACAAGTACTCGTCCTGGAGAGAAATCCTGAGCTCCTGCAGGTGTACTCAAAAGAGCTCTGACTAGGCTCTCAGCTCTGAGACTCCGCCCTGAGTGTTAGGGTATGCCTTCTCATAGGGTTAGAGGTGTCCCCAGGATAATGACCACAGTTCCCACACCAGACTCAGGACATCGGGTCTGACGGCCCCTTAAAGTATCAGGTTCATCCTGTAAAACCCAGGATGAATGATTGCTGTAGCTCTACATCACTGTACATCATAATCAGTTAACACTATAAAGAGCTTACTGTGCTCTTCTGTACACTTGACATATATTAATCCACTAAATCCTCACACTGGGCCCATGAGGTAGGTATTATTATTTTTATTAATTAATTTATTTATTTTTGGCTGTGTTGAGTCTTCATTGCTGCACGCTTTCTCTAGTTGCAGCGAGCGGGGGCTACTCTTTGTTGCAGTGCGTGGGCTTCTCATTGTGGTGGCTTCTCTTGTTGCAGAGCACGGGCTCTAGAGCGCAGGCTCAGTGGTTGTGGTGCATGGGCTTACTTGCTCCGAGGCATTGTAGGATCTTCCCGGACCAGGGCTCAAACCCGCGTTCCCTGCACTGGCAGGCGGATTCTTAACCACTGCGCCACCAGGGAAGTCCTGAGGTAGGTATTATTATTATCCCTGTTTTACAGATAGGAAAACTGAGGCACACAAGAGGCCAGTTACTTGCTCCAGATAATGTAGTTAGTGAGAAGTAGCCAAACCAGTGTTTGGACCCAGGCAGTCTGGCGCCCAAGGCTGAGCTTTTAGCCACTGTGCTTTGCCACCCAATAGACACTATATTTCCAAGTGGTAAAAAGCTGTTAATATAAGTGAGGATAAAGACAGTGGTTCCCTGCTTGTTCAGATGGACCATGTATGTCAAGATAAACCTCAGCCCTGATTCCCTCCAGATAGTGTCCACGTACATCAAAACCTAACCTCAAACACCAGAACTTGTTATAGATCTTGTTTTTGACCTTGTAGTTTGCCTAGCAGCCGGAGATGAGATTTGCTAAAGCCCCCCCAGCCCACCTGCTCCTGTACTTTGGCAGCTTTTGTAAATTGCTCATTGAAAGGCCTATTCTTCTTTCTGGGGGTGGCTAAGGTAGTAGACCCTTGAAGCTGCCGCGCCATGTGTGGGAACATAGAAAATGTAGTAAGTCTTCCCGTGAACTCCAGTCAGAGCCCAGAAATGTCTCCTTTGAAGGTTTGTTGTTTTTTGTTTGTTTTACCCTTTTACCTCCTGTAAGCAGGGTTTCGGTTTTCAGATTTTGGTATCTCAGAATGATAACAATGGATCGTTTTAATGCGTGTGTATGTATTTCTCACATATATACATTGATAGCTCTATTCCATACCATTCCTTCAGAGAAAAAAATGAGACTGGAATTAATGGCCCTATTTTGCAGAAGGGAAAAATAAGGTCCAGAGAGATAAGTTCTTGCAGATGGGAAGAGACAAAGGGAGAAGCGAGTGAGTGCACTAGGGCAGAGAAACTTCTGACTTCATTTGCTAGTTCTTATAGGAACCAGTTAGCCAGCACCCAACTCCATCTCAGAGATGCAGGGGGGCTGAGGGTGAGAGTTGTTGGTATTACGAGAAGAGGGCAGTTTGCGGGGCAGATTCGGAGCTGCAGGAGCACCCTCTCTGCTGGGGAACAAGGAAGAGCTACTGGGCGTTTAAGTGGTTTATTAAATGATGTAAAATTTAATCTTCACTGTCTGCCTTAAGAGCTAAAACCTGCTCAGAACAGTGGCTGGGTGGGACACATTCACACACCCCTTTATTAGACCACACACCACTTTCCAAACTTTAAAACTTATGGTGACCTTGTTAATCTTAGGGAAGGGCCAGCCTGAAATTAGGCTGTCTTTACTAAAAGAATGGTGGTGCTGATGCTTTGAAGAGTTGGGCGTGGGGTGATCCCCCTGCCACTTTCCAAAGAAACTGTATCAGTGCTGTTCAGAGAGTGCAAAGAACAAGGCTCCAGCATCAGCCATGTGGGTGTTTCTCTGTGGCCAAGGCCAGGACCATGTGAGAGAGAGTCATGGAGACTCCATGCCCCAAAAGAGAGCAGCCCATATCCACTACCCTAACCCATCCTCTTGGTAGGAAAAGCCCTCAGTGTGCAGAAGTCCTGTCCTTCGTAAAACAAAAACTAATCCTAGTTGTTTTTGGCAACTCTCTCCTCCGTGGCTTTCCCCCAGTTCTTCTGGAAAAAGCAGGCAGCACCTTTGCCAACAAAAAGATTATATCAACCCAATTCCAGGTAGATCCGGAGATCTGGGAGTGGCGTGCCCAGCTGGTCCTGTCTGCCCGCCTGTTTCTCCTTGGCTCTCCCCTCCTAATTTCCACCTCATATCAGCGTCTTTTCTCCTTTTTCTTTTTTTTTTCCTTCTGGCTTAGTAGCTCATTGGTTCATTGTTAAGTTTTTAAGGTCACTTAATTCAAACAAGTGTGGCAGGCATGGTGCTGGAGGAAAATGGATAGATACTTGTACGCTCTGGAGCTCACCTCTGGGACTGGCTGGCTGGCTGCTGTCCTCCCAGTGCCAGAAATGCACTTGCAAACCCAGCTGAGGAGAATCCTCAGGATACGTCCTCACTGCTGGCTGTGTAATAGAATCTCCTAGGGAATTAAATAAAAAATTCAAGCCTGGGGCTCACCCCCAGTGATTGTGACTAAATCGATCTGGGATAGGGTCCAGGCATTAGTGTTTTTCAGAAAGCTCCCCAGGTTTTAAAAGTCTAACGTGCAGCAGCCAGACGTGAGAACCACTACATTAGCTTATCTGGTGAGAAAAGAGGAGAGAGAGAGAGAGAGAGAGAGGGAGTGGGAGGGAGAGAGAGAGTGTGTGTGTGTGTGTGTTAGGGGGGGTGTCCTAACAAAAAAAATCTGAGAGTGGGACATATTTTGGGGGGTCTCTCCCCACGAAGGAGCTGATGAGGACTGCCTCTACCCTCAGCTCTTCTCTAATTGCTTTTATGGAGGATCCAGCTTCGGACCTCCTCTGTGACAGTGACTAACAGTGTCTTTAATCAAGAACAAGGACATGAAGCAGAAGCGCCAG
The DNA here is from genome assembly GCF_003031525.2 of Neophocaena asiaeorientalis asiaeorientalis. Taxonomy (NCBI): domain Eukaryota; kingdom Metazoa; phylum Chordata; class Mammalia; order Artiodactyla; family Phocoenidae; genus Neophocaena; species Neophocaena asiaeorientalis. Next base: position 30,059 of record NW_020172445.1, on the reverse strand, counting down.
CACATTTAAGAACTGTGGTTGATGTTATTGTAACGAAGCCAGATGAATTTGGAACAAGGTTACCTTAAGTGGTTTTGTTCTTCTGCTGATCCTGCAACTGGGGCTGTAGGCTGGGATTGCATCCCGCTGAAGTCTGGGAAAGTGAGTGTGCGCGCTTGTGTAATGAGCAAGTACACGTGTGTCTGTTCTGTGTACAGTATGTTACGTGCACGTGTGGGTGTGGACATACCCATTGGTACTGGCATGGGGGTAGGTTTACAGCACCCAGAGGAGACAGCCTCTCCCTGGGCAGGAGTGCAATGCTGTTGACATCATCATTCTTGGAAATACTTTTTTTCAGGAAAAGCATCCTTTCAGGGTACTACTAGAGCCCACATTAAGTGCACCTGCCTCCCTTCCCCAGGATCACCGTGACCCTGGACGAGGGGCTGAGTGGGGGCTGACACCAGCTGGGCTGTGCCAGGCAAGCCGTGTGCCCTGGCTCTGGGCTGTGTTGCCAGGAGGAAGGAAGAAGGAGTCTTTTTATAATTTACTCAGAGCTGCTAGATGAGCAGGCACAGCTCTACATACTCCCCTCTTCCCTGCAAAAATTCTCTCAAAGGAACAGTGGGAGGGATTTAAATAAAGCAAAGTACTGGAGTTTTGGCTACCACTAATCCTATATCCTGGCCCTCCCAACTTTCCTGCTTTCTTAGCAGACGGAGGTTGCCAGACTTTTTCACATGAGCCCATGTATGATATGGGCTGTATCCCACCCAGCGCTAGTTTAGAAGGAAATTCTGTGAATTTACAATTCATATCATTTTAAAATAATCTTTTTATTACAAGACTATTATACTTGTTTATAGAATGTTTGGAGAATACAGAGAAAAGGGCAAAGAGAAAAAAATTCATTGTTCTACCACTCAAACAAACCTGATCTTATTATCTGGGTGAATTTCTCTCCTGCCCTTTAATTCATAGGATTCAAAAGAAAACAACGTAAATGTAGTCATTCATACATGACAATTTTTGTATCCTGCCTTTTTTACTTAACATTGCATTATAAGCATTTTTGCCTATTCCTACTTTCTCTTCCTGAACATTACATTATATTCAGTAGCTGCATGGTAGTCTGCCAAGCAGGTAGGTTATGGCTTAAAATCGCCTTCTGGATTTCTTTCTGCATTCACCTGGGGGAGGGAGAGGAAGGAAAGATGGCCAGGAAGAGCTTTTCCTGTTCAGGATTTCAAGAAAGCATCTCCAGGACTGGCTTGACACTTGGTTATCGTTCTGTGTGCCCTTCTAATCCTGACCTTCAAGCCAGCATAAAAGAACCTAGCCCCTTAGTAGGAGCTGGCAGCTCTGCCTCCAGCAGAGCAGAGGCCCTTTAATTTGAAATGAAAATGACTCTTCTATCCACGGAGAGAGACTGGAGTTAAAATCTAACCATTGTAACTGCAGGACAGAAAATCCTTAAGCCTGCTTCTTCAAACGTAGCACCTAGAAATGGTACTGATTACAGAGTACTTGCTGGTAAGAGGGAAGAGTTATGAAGGGATAACTTTGCTTGGTAGTAGCTGCCTTGCCGCTGTCAAGGCACACGCTTTCCACTTGGAATTATGTATGAACTAGTATGGCAGATTATTAGGCTGCCTTGAGGAGGAGGCCCTGTGTAGTCAGCTGGGGGGCATAACCAGCTACTCTGTGGGGGCCAATTTAAATTCACCTTCATTACCTTCAAGAGGTTTTGATCGTGGTCAGCCCAGAGGAAGTGGATGGGATGAAGCCTGGAGGGACTGGGGGAGACCTGGTGGCTTGGCTGCCATCCCCCATTCTGCTTGGCTTCGCTAGAGGCCGTGGGCTGGATGCCAGGGTGGAGCACTAAAGCGTGAGGTCAGAGGGGGAGGGGGCAGCCTGTGGAGCTAGACCATCCCTCCGCCCCTCCCCCGCCCAGTCATTCACTAGGCTACCAGCAGAGCAAAGCAACTCCTGGTTACTGGCTGGCAGGGTTGTCCCGCAGCTTCAAGCACGAGTGATGACAAGAGGGATCGAATGGCAGGCTCCTATTGGCACAGAGGTATTTGAGTATTTCATGGGTTTGGATTTGAAAATTAGTTGAAAGGTGAAATATGTGTTTGTGGTACTGTCAGCTCCAGTCATCTCAAAACCGCCAGAGCTTTGAGAATGGCCCCCTCCACCCTCCGAACTGTAGAAGTCTCTTTTCCTTGATTATTCCTCCACCTGTACTCTCACTTGTGCCCAAAATAGTTGGCACTGCCTGCCCTCACCTCCACTTCCTGAGGGCAGCACCAACAATTCTCACAGCTGCCCTTTCTCACCCCTTTTTTGTGGTTTATCTGCCTCCTAACAGGTCTCCTACCCCATTCCTAGTCCTTACCCCAAAACACCACTGGCTCAGCCATCCCCAAACAATACTTACAACCTCTTACTACCTTGCTCTGACAACTTCAATATTCTCTGTTACCTACTGGATAAAATCCAAACTCCTTATTCAGTCATCCAAGGCCTTCCAGAATCCATCCCTAGCTTCCTTCTTCTCTGCAGCTAGACTTTATCAGACACTTTCTACAGAGCAGGCACCGTTGCAACTTCTTCAGTGTAAATTTCTTGTTTCATCCAGACCTCTCTTTTGCTGGCCTTCAAACACACCTCACCCATTCCTCTACCTACTCTTGTTCGTGAGCTTTGTTTCCTGTCTAGAATGCTCTTGTCTCTCTACACAGTCAGCTCAAGTCCTCCATGAAACTGCCCAGCCCATACCAGCTCACAGAGATCTCTTTCCTGAAATCTTCAAACTCTTGCAGTTGGATTCTCTCATCAACATTATAAACTTTGTTGTACGGTGACTTAATTTTTCAAGTGTATTTTTCTTCAAAACGGATAACCATCTAGATGGCAGGGACCAGCCTGAGACTTTGCAGTGCCAAAGCATCCTTCTCTGCTCGGATCAGGTCTTCAGTGTTTGGTAAATGAATGTTGAAATGCCACATGAATCTTCTGCTACAGAGCTGAATAGGAGGCTTCCCTCTGGAACCTGTGTAAAAGCCAATTCAGCAACCTCTGAATTCACATTTTTAAGTAATTGGGTATGGAATTAGTCCTATTTCTGAATCCCCAGTGGTAAGCAGAGATAAACGTGAGCTTTATTGTATCAGACCCTTAAGGATTCCCCTACCCATCTCCCCCTGAAGAGATGAATGCAAATAGGTCACGGCAAAGTGGATGTTAATTACAGGCGAATCCTGCCGGGCCACAAAGGTAAAGACTCTCCAAGCTGCCTGATAACACCAGGTTGCTGGCCCTGCAGACCAGAAAAAGATAATTTGCTCCCCGGGGGAAGCCATTTAGGGGGCCAAGGCAATTGATATGGGCAGAGTGTTGACTGTTCTCATAATGTTGCATCTGGACCTGCCGTTCATTTCGGAGGTTTTAACTGACTAGTGAGGTTGTGCTGTACCAGCGCAACCCTGGAACCAGCTGCGTGAGACAGGCACTAAGCCTGTGGGACAAATTTGGAGCCTTAGAAATTAACTAGGCATGAGATGATCCTGGAGCAGCCCCAGGAAACTTGCACCCAAGATGTCATGTTGCTGTGTTGCTGAGGGCAGACGGGACCTTTCCAAACTGGCTGTTCCGTTCCTAAAGCGTCTGAACAGGTCACTTGCAAGTAGCCAGTTGGTTGGATCTGACTCACAGACACATTTGGCCTGGCCTGTGGAGTGTTTTTTAACATTTGAATTAGTAGCTAACACTTTAATATGAGGAGATTTCACATAAAAATTTGGATTTCTGGCTTCTCAACAACAGAGCACCTGGCCACGCTGGGCCCTCCCTCTCAAAGGGACATCGCCTTTAAATGGGACCTTGGCTCCCCACCAGGCCGATGCACTCATCTTTGTTGCCGCCCAGACCCTGCTTGTTTCCCCTGTTCTAAAATTTTGCAGATGGCAAATTTGGGTGGGAGGTAGAATCAGATAGCTCCTCCAGTCTCTGGCAACTCCAGGCTCTGTGATGCTCCTGGATGTAGAGGCGGTGGCCTAGGGCTCAAGGAGTCCATAATGCAATTGAGACAAGGCATTTTTCATGAACACTGATCTCTGAACTTCCTGTCGCCAAGTGTCACATCCTGGAGGGATAGGCACGTAGAATCCATAGCATTGGCAAGCAGATGCCATTCTCTGGTTGAAGTTGGCTGCAGTTAACCTTTACTGAGCACTTACTCTCAGTCAGTCGCTTCAGTCCTTGTGACATCCATGTCAAGTAGATACTCAATCCCATTTCTGGGATGAAGACACTGAGGTTAGTGCCACACGGCTAGGGGCAGAACTGACTCCAGAGTCCTCCTCTTAACCAAGGGCTTCTCTCTCCACCTGTGCATTGTTTGCTCTTATTAGGGCCCATCTGAGGTTCAAAACACATTCCCATTGCGAATACTAGTTTTAAAAAGCACACAAAGAATGTTTAAACCATGTAGCATATTAGTAATGATTTTCTCAAGCAAAAGCCAGAAGTGATTTGGTTTATGTAACACAAGATGTGGG
>NW_020172445.1:24757-25413 GCF_003031525.2 Neophocaena asiaeorientalis asiaeorientalis | reverse complement strand
ACAAGCTGCGGGGCGGGTGGGGGGGCGGCGGTGGAGGAGGTGTGCCAGGGGTCTGCTTGCCTGGGCGACTGAGGGGTGAGCTCTGTGGCCCAGAGTGAGTCAGGGTGAGCCCCTAAGACTTCTGAGAGGAGCAGCTTACAGATTGCAACTCAGGTTCCTATAAATTTGTTGCAGCTTGGAAAAAGTGATGGAAATTGTCCCAGGTGTATCTGGAAGATATGTAAATTCATTTTTTATTAGTCTTCAATTATAATACCTCCAAGATTTTCTGAGATTTAGAAACCCAGCGTGTTCAGCTCGTTCTGAACTAACTTCCTCTGCTAAGAACTCCCCACCTCCCCCCAACCCCATGCGACCTCACCTCACCCAAGTCTAGCACCAGCTTTTGGGAGCTTGGAAGCCTCTGGCGATGAGATCAGTTGGGAATTTAGGAGGTCATGGATGTCGGAAATAAAGGTGTAAAAGGGAGAGGAGAGTTGGTTTTGGCTTTAGGACACTGGAACTTACAAGGTTCTTGCAAAACCATTGCAGCTTTTGAAAAAGCGTTAAAGTCATCAGCGCCCCACTGCGGGATTCAAAGCTAAGCTTGTCACAATTTCACAATTGTTAACACCTTTGACCAGTCTTTTTGTATTTAACAAGTATTCTCTTCTGCG
>NW_020172445.1:22685-24682 GCF_003031525.2 Neophocaena asiaeorientalis asiaeorientalis | reverse complement strand
TTTTTTTTTTTTTTTTTTTGCCGGCAGGAAGGTTCTGGGGTCTGGGCTTTAGGGAGTACCCTATACAGCGCACAGTCCCTCCGCCTGCTGCAGTCGAGGGATTTCTACCCGCTCCCCCGCTTTGCAGAGGAGGGGGCAACTGAGAGTCATAATTTTGGAAGCCCTTATGGGTTATACTGAAGTTAACTACGCTTCAGGTTATAGGTTGAGCACAATGACCACCTCCCCCTGGGCAGTTGGTCCCGGAAAGAGAGCGGCGGAGGGGGAACCCATTTTCGGAGGGTGCGGAGATTCTTGAGTCTTTGCGAACTGGAGTAGCCGCGTGTACTCGGGACCCTGCGTCCAACCGCTCGCCGGCCGCATGGGGCTACCTCCGGCCGAGCCGGGAAGGAGGTGCTACCTCGCGGCCCTCGGGGGAGCCCTCCCACTCTTCCCAACTTTCCCGGCCCCAGGGCTGGAGGAGGGCGCCTCTCCCGGCGGGGACGCGCTAGGTACTTAAAGGCGGCTCGGCGGGGCCGGAGCTCTTCAGTCGGAGCGCGCGGTGGCGGCGGCGCACGGTGGAGCGAGGCGCGGCGGCGAGGAGCGGGAGGAGGGGCATGGAGCAGCCGCGGGCCTTTTGAGCCCCGCGGACTCCGCTGGCTCCCGGGGCCGTGCGGGCGCGGCGTCCAGCGCTGGGAGGCGGGCTGAGGGCTGCGGCATCTCCAAGCTTCCCGGCTCCCGTTCCTGCAGCCCCCTCCCCGCTGACCCCTCCTCCCTTTCTTCCTCCATCCTCTCCTTCTCCAGCCTCTCCTCCCTTCCTCCCTTGTGGCTCCTGTTTTGTGAATGGCTTGGGAGGCGGGCGACGGTGAGGGGCATGAGGCTGGCTGGAGTCTCTCCCTGCCCCAGGCCCGCCCAGGGGTTCGCACCTGTCCAGGCACCAAGATGCTTGGCGCCCGGGTTTTTGCGGGTCAGCCGGGCCACGGCCGCACGTACTCGCGGCCTGGGCTCCCCTTCCCTTGCGGGCTCGGAGGGGCCGGGAGGGCGGCCGGGCGCAAAGGAAAGAGCCCCTACCCCGCGCGCAAGTTTCCACCCCGACGCGTGTGGGCCCCGCAGCAGGGCGCACTTGTCAGCTGGAGAGGCTGCAGACTGGGCAGCCCCGCAAAGTGTCGGGAGTAGATTGGCGGCGTGCATCCTTGTCTGGGGTTTTCCTCTTTCCCTCTTCTCTGGGGGTGGGGGGAGGGCTTAGGGAGCGCCCCCAACCTCTTGCCCTTGAAGCCGGGTGCGCGTTAGCCTACCGGGGCCGAGCTCTCGTTGATCCCTTACGAGCGAAGGGTATGGGGGGCAAGAGGCTCCCTCCGCCGGCTTGGGGGTGACACGGCCCCCTGTCTGGGCAGGGCCACCTGAGGCAGAGCCCCGCACCAGCGCCTGATTGCACGTGGGATCTCCAGCTGCGGGACCTTCTTGGGTCCTCTGTGGCATAGGGGTGCCGAGGTAATGTCTCCACTTCCTGAGCAGGGGAGGAGGGTGTCCCGCCTGGGAAAGGAGGGGGCCGGCGACACCGGGGACGCCGTCTTTGTCTGCAGGCACACTTTGCCAAGGTAGCTGGGGCCCCCGAGGAGATAAGTGAGGCCTGGGTCGACTGATTCCTTGGGTTTTCCGTTCCTTCCAGGCTGGGTCGTGGGAAACCCGCACGTGGGTGTGGCCGGCACCGCCTTCGCCAGAAGGCGAGGCTCTGGCGTGGGCGAGAAGCCTGGCCAGTGTCTTCCCGGCTGCGTTAACCTGGTGGGCACCGCCTCTGGCACTGCACCGAGGCGGGGCGCCAGCGCCCAGCAGGTCGCTGGGTTGGCCTCGGCGCCCCCTGCCCTTTCCCAGAGCGCAGGCGGGCAGTAGTGCCCGCAGCGCCCCCATGGCATGCGAGCTCTAGAGGGGGGCGGGGGCGCTCCTGGGCGGTGGATGCAGGGCCTAGGGACCCCTGGGCCGCAAGCGCGTGCGACGGCCGCGGGCTGGGGGGGGGGGGC
>NW_020172445.1:1555-22622 GCF_003031525.2 Neophocaena asiaeorientalis asiaeorientalis | reverse complement strand
CGGGGGGTGGGGGGGGGGGGCTGTGGGGGAGAGAAGGAAGGACGGGAGTCCTGCAGAGGAAGTACGCGGCAGGCTCCCCGGGATGGCGGGGCAGAGCGCCCGGAGGCCGCGCTTCCCGGAGAGGCGAGGCTGCCAACAGTACTTTCCGGACCGAAGCTGCTGGAATGCTGAGGCCTGAGTCTCCGGCTGATTGAGGCACTAACTGCGTGTTCCTCACCCCTCCTATGTGAGAGGTGGCAGGGGAACAGACCCCCGGCAAGAAAGTGTGTTTGTGTTGAGGTGGGGGTCAGGAGTTGGGTTTAGTGAGACGTAGGCTTGGAGCAAGCTTGGAAGTGAGACCTCATTGTCTGTAAAGGGTGGGTCGGTGGTGGCGGTTGAGGAAACAGGATTCTCCAGATCAGGCAGGTGGCAAGGAGGGGAGATGGGGAGAAGGCCTCAGAATGGAAGGCAGGGAGCTGGCCTCAACAGCCTTCTCCCATCTGCATCCACCTCCCCACTTGGGTAATCTTTCAGGGCTACTAATCAGTAAAATGATTTACCCGAGACCTATGGAGCAAGAAACCATTGGAATCCCTCCTGAGGGAGATGCTAAGTCCCAGAGAATTTGGGCAAGGTCAGGCCGCCAGGAGGTAGTAGAGCTGTCTCAAGCACAAGACTTCTGGTTCCGAGTGCTAGGCTCTTTTCATTAAAAAAGCTATTTCCAATTGGGCAGATGCTAGAAGCCCTGACTTGGTTGCAAACAAAACCTGGCAGCATTTCCAGGAGTGGTGGGGCAGGGGGACGTGGACACAGACTCTGTGTGGGCGCTAGGACCAAGTAGATGGGGTTTCCCAGGCAGCCACCCCTCCCAGGCTGCTGCAGTGGTGGCTGCAGTTCCCTCTGGTGCCCCAGTGCTGGGCTTCCAGGACTGCCGTCCACACCCCAGCGCTCATTTCCTCTTCTCTACCTTGTCTGCTTTTCCTGATTGTTTTCCCTTTCTTCCCTGCCTCTCAAATAAATGAGAAAAAGATGAGAAAGCAGAGAACATAGGGAAAGTTTCTTACCAATTTAGCTGTTTTGAGAAAGGGAAGCTTTTTTCCTTCTTTTTTTCCTCTGGCATCTCTTTGTTTCCTATCTTTTCCTTCCCCACTTTCTTCATGGGCCTCATTGGTGTAATCCCCTAGTGGGTATAGGCCAGGTAGAGGCTGCCTACCTGCCCCTGCCCCCCGCTTCTTCCTGGCCCCTCAGGTGCTCAGAGCTTCCTCTGGCCTCAGGCTCACCCCTACTGAAGCTTGCCTATGAGAGCTTTGTGTCAGGCAGATCCCAGTTCTGCCACCAGCTAGGTATCACACAGCTCTCTCTGGCTTTGGTTTGTCTAACCATAATAAATGCTACTTTAAGTGCTTTATATATGTAACCCATTTAATCCTTAAAGATGCTAGGAAGTTAGTGCTGCAACCCACATTTTACAGATGAATTAACTAAGGGGTAGAACACAGTCACACAGATAGTGTCAGAGCTGGGATTTGAACCCCAGTAGTCTGGCTTCTGAGTCTACAGACAGTCTTAGTCATGCTCAATAAATGGTAATTGTTTTTATTAGTGGGTCATTTTCCCGGTTCTGGGCCAGGCCCAGAGAAAATGCCCCCACTGCCATTGACCAGGGATGCTGCCTCTGCCTGACCCACGTCTCCCACCTTCTCCCACCAGATGCCGGTGCAGCTGACAACAGCCCTTCGTGTGGTGGGCACCAGCCTGTTTGCCCTGGCAGTGCTGGGTGGCATCCTGGCAGCTTATGTGACAGGCTACCAGTTCATCCACACAGAAAAACACTACCTGTCCTTCGGGCTGTACGGTGCCATCCTGGGTCTGCACCTGCTCATCCAGAGCCTGTTTGCCTTCCTGGAGCACCGGCGCATGCGGCGGGCAGGCCGGCCACTGAAGCTGCCCTCCCCGCTGCGGCGCTCTGTGGCGCTCTGCATCGCTGCATACCAGGAGGACCCCGACTACTTGCGCAAGTGCCTGCGCTCAGCCCAGCGCATCGCCTTCCCCGACCTCAAGGTGGTCATGGTGGTGGATGGCAATCGCCAGGAGGATGCCTACATGCTGGACATCTTCCATGAGGTGCTAGGTGGCACCGAGCAAGCCGGCTTCTTTGTGTGGCGCAGCAACTTCCATGAGGCGGGTGAGGGTGAGACGGAGGCCAGCCTTCAGGAGGGCATGGACCGCGTGCACAACGTGGTGCAGGCCAGCACCTTCTCATGCATCATGCAGAAGTGGGGAGGCAAGCGAGAGGTCATGTACACGGCCTTCAAGGCCCTTGGTGATTCAGTGGACTACATCCAGGTAAGCGTGCCTCCCTAGGTGTATGTGGACATGTGGGCGTGTCCAGCCAGGCAGGCATACGCTCCTGGGGACTTGTAGGCCCAGTCTAGGGCCTTTGTGTTATGCACATTCCTCCTCTGCACTTAAGAAGGCAGTAGGCACCATGGTTCTCAACAGCAGTCCTGGGGTTAAAAAGACCTGGGAGGGAATCCTGGTTCTGCTGTTACTTAGCTCTGTGACTCTGGGCAGGCCTATGGATTGGTATCCTAATAATAGCAAACAGGGGTAAAGTGTATAGCATTTACTTATACCAGACACTGTTGTAGGCACTTCATACATTTTAGTTCTTTTAATCCTCGTAGTACTCCTAGGAGATAGGTACTATTATTATTTCCACTTACAGAAACTGAGCCTGAAGCACAGAGAGGCTAAGTAACTTACCTAATGTCACATGGCAGTAAGGTGCAGAGCCAGGATTTGAGCCTCGGCAGTCTGTCCTTGTCTGCTGTACAATACTGCCTCGATACTGGCAACATGGGGATGAGCCTCTTCATAAAGAAGTGTGGGGAAAAGCAAAAAAAAAATCATGCTGCCAAGCACTCAAATAGTTTTAGTTATGGACTAAAAAGTCCAACTCTTTCCGGTGTCAAGTTCTTATCTGTGAGGTGGAGGGACACGTGCGAATCATCCCCCACCCCGATTCTGCAGCCGTCTTGGCAGGGCCAGGACCCTGAACAGACCCTGCCTAGCTTCCAGCCAAAGCAGGCATTGACACCAGCCTGGAAATTTTATTATGCTGACAAGGTTAACATTGCTCCAATTTTCTTTTCCTTTTTAAAATTAATTTTATTTTTGGCTATGTTGGGTCTTCATTGTGGTGCATGGGCTTCTCATTGTGGTGGCTTCTTTTGTTGAGCAGCGTGGGCTGTAGGCGTGTGGGCTTCAGTAGTTGTGGCACTCAGGCTCAGTAGTTGTGGCTCGTGGTCTCTAGAGCACAGGCTCAGTAGTTGTGGCACACGGGCTTAGTTGCTCCGCGGCATGTGGGATCTTCCCGGACCAGGGCTCGAACCCATGTCCCCTACATTGGCAGGTGGACTCTTAACCACCGCACCACCAGGGAAGTCCCCTGCTCCAATTTTCAAATAACAGAACCTAGAGAAAACTGATGAAAGGTCATGCATTTCAGTACCAAGTAGAAACTGACACCCAGGACCCCAGATTTCTGGTCCAGCATCCACTGTCCACTCCTCTGTTCCTGCCCTTCTCTGTCGCTTGAATGGATAGTGGCTGCTGCAGTAGCCCACCTACGTGCCAGCAGTCTTGCTGACAGCATGTTGCATACTCCAATATTCAAATTTTCTTTACTGTACCCACCTAAAATTAGCTTGCCACAGATTTTTTGTTTTTGGCTGTTTAGAAAGTTGCAATGAGAGCTGGCATATTTGTCTTTTTCTGTCTTCTTAGGCCCAAGGACCTCCTCAGCCTTGGAGAGGGAGGGATGTGAGACAGTTCTTGATTCTGCAGTTCACCTAGGGTCAAGGGGCCTTTGAGACTTGCCTGGGGACTCAGAAGATTTAGAAAAAGCCCTTGAGCCCTCCTGGCACGTGCTCAAGCCGTCGTGACTCTGTCATCTACTCCCTTGAAGCACAGGATCCCCCCAGACCTGCTCTACCACACCTCTTCCTTTCTTCTGTGCTCTGGTGGATCAGCAGATAGGCTCATGCACCTGAGCCAGCCTTTCTCTTGAAGGCTCTGGGCTCACTACTTGGGGCAGCCCTGGGCACCAGTCATTAAACACTCTGGGTTTCTGCCTGTCTTCATGAGCCCTGCTGAAGGTGTCTTTCCCTCTTCAGGAGATAACCCTGCTCCAGCCAGTGGGGAAACTCAGGCAGCCAAGAGCTCTAACTTTCCTAACCTTGCTCAGCTGGAAAGACCTCCCTGGGGTGAGGGAAGCCAAGCAGCGTGAGGAATGAGATAGGGTCATGGCAGGAAGTAGTCTTGAGACCAGCAGCCCTAGGAAGCTTGGCCGGTAAGCTGAGGGGGCTCTGGGAGTCTGGCCTGAGGCTCCCTGGGGCCTTCCCAGTCTGGGCCAGGATTGTAAGGATGTGTCATTGTGCAGGTAGGAGGGAGTGGCTGTGATGACTCTGCCTGGTTCCCCCTCTGCCTTCTGCTGCTTGTCTATGGCCACTGAGTCTTCCAACATGGAGAGAGAAAGCATAGGGTTGGAGTGTAGAGGGCGGCCCCCTTCCTGAAGGCTAATAGGCCCTCAGCAACTTTAGTAAAATGATTTTAGGCTTTTGCAGAACAGGGTTTGGGCTTATCTGTGGATACTGTTCTTTGCTCTCTCAGGGGTCAGGAAACCAATTCCTCTACTCTGGTTATCTGGGCTTTTTGTATCATCTCAATTTTCTAGAAAACAGAGAAGGAGTCAGCCACCAGAGTAAGTGTTTGTAGCCCAGGTTCAACTAATAACAATAACAGGCCACCTGTTAGAAATAAACCAGGAGTCTCCCTAGGAAAGGCGGGCAGGTGGGCAGGATTTGATCCAGGTCCTGACTGGAGGTAGCTGGTGCCAGCTTCCAGGCCCATCCAGAGTAGAATCTACGTGAGAGCAGCCCTTGGCCATGCCGTGCCCTGATCTGGGAGACTTGGCCAACAGAACACAGAAGGCCTGGCAGCCTCATTAGAGGTCCTGTGACTGGGCTAAATACATCCTCCACTTAGGCTGGTTGTCTAAGAGGCCAGAGGCTGAAACAGGGAAGACCCTGTTCTTAATAATCCTATGAGCAAGCTTTGGGCAGTGTAGCCTCTGGCAGGAGCCATTTCTTGGCCTTCTGAGAAATGTCTGCTGGTCCTGGTTTAGCCACAATGCTTGTCATCTGATTTCAATGACTTTTTGAAGAGAAATACTATTTTGAAGAGAAATAATATTTTGAGAAATATTTTAAGACCACTTCTGAGGAGGCTGGCTCTGTAAGGGGCTAAAGATTTCGCCAGTGCTAAGCACTTCTCCCTTTCTGGGCCCAGCACGGAATGTCTCCTGGAGATGTCTCGGTCTAGTGGCTATCAAGCCTGGTACCTGAACGCGTTTTCTTACTTTCCTTTGTTATTCATTTCACCCCTTCTATTTGGCATAGACTTCTCTGCTAGTAGCTTGAAGTGTATCATGTGAAAGGTGTGTGTGTGTACCTGAGGTCGAAATGGACTGATAGTGCATTCCCTCTGCAGGTGTGTGACTCTGACACTGTGCTGGATCCAGCCTGCACAATTGAAATGCTTCGAGTCCTGGAGGAGGACCCCCAAGTAGGAGGAGTCGGGGGAGATGTCCAAGTAAGAAGTCACCAAGGATTCCTGGGGGGGGCGGTCTGGATTCTATCTGCTTCTTAATCTAATTGGATATGCTTAGGAATGGACATCTTGACTTCCTAGTGTTTTGGAGGGGTGTTTCCTCTTTGACAGTTTTCAGTGGTATCAAAGGGCTCATCTGCTACCCAACCCCTTTCCTGTTCTTTTAAGTGGGGAGAAATTACTTAACAGGTATATAGAGAGCCTATGCTGCTGGGAGGGGCACAGTGTTCTGAGGCCATCCATCCTGGAGGCGGCTTCCTTTTTGGCCAATGGTGCACCAAGCAACTCCGAAGTTAGACCCCTGAGAAACCCTTGCTCTTAGGGACGTTGCACTGAAGAGCTCCGGGCAGTATGGTACAAATAAAGGGTCAGATCTTCTTCCAAGGGTACTGCTGGCAACATACCATGTCTTCCCAAGCAGCTTTCCAACTGCAGAAAGGGTCAGGATGGGTGGCTGGGGTGTGTGCTTCTTTCTCAAGCCTTTCTCTTGGCCACCACCACAGGCTGCCTCCTGAGATTGAAGGTGGCTTTAACTGCTAGAGCAACTTCATTGGGACAGTCGGTGCAGATGACACGGAGGAGGGGTGGGGCTGGTGCTGGGGAGAGTGACTGGGTATGGTCGCCTCCTCTGAGCCTCTGGTTTCCCAGCTCTGGCTGGGCGAGGACTCACGGCCAGGAACTGGAGCAATGGGCTTCAGCACTTGGGGTGTAGGGAGGCCTCGTGGTCTCTGGTGTCTGTCTCCTGGGGCTCATGTCCTCAGGCAAGGAGGCCCAGCATCTCTGGTTCCCTTGCAGATCCTCAACAAATACGATTCATGGATCTCCTTCCTGAGCAGTGTGCGGTACTGGATGGCCTTCAACGTGGAGCGGGCTTGCCAGTCCTACTTTGGCTGTGTGCAGTGCATTAGCGGGCCCTTGGGCATGTACCGTAACAGCCTCCTTCAGCAATTCTTGGAGGACTGGTACCATCAGAAGTTCCTAGGCAGCAAGTGCAGCTTTGGAGATGACCGGCACCTCACCAACCGAGTCCTGAGTCTCGGCTACAGGACTAAGTATACAGCTCGCTCTAAATGCCTCACAGAGACCCCCACCAAGTACCTTCGGTGGCTTAACCAGCAGACCCGCTGGAGCAAGTCTTACTTCCGTGAGTGGCTCTACAACTCTCTGTGGTTCCACAAGCACCACCTCTGGATGACCTACGAATCAGTGGTCACGGGTTTCTTCCCCTTCTTCCTTATCGCCACAGTCATACAGCTTTTCTACCGTGGCCGCATCTGGAACATTCTTCTCTTCCTGCTGACAGTGCAGCTGGTGGGCATTATCAAGGCTACATACGCCTGCTTCCTTCGGGGCAACGCAGAGATGATCTTCATGTCACTATACTCCCTTCTCTATATGTCCAGCCTCCTGCCAGCCAAGATCTTTGCCATTGCTACCATCAACAAGTCTGGCTGGGGTACCTCTGGCCGAAAAACCATTGTGGTGAACTTCATTGGCCTCATCCCTGTGTCCATCTGGGTGGCAGTCCTCCTTGGGGGGCTGGCCTACACAGCTTACTGCCAGGATCTGTTCAGTGAGACGGAGCTAGCCTTCCTTGTCTCTGGGGCCATCCTGTACGGCTGCTACTGGGTGGCCCTCCTCATGTTGTATCTGGCCATCATTGCCCGGCGATGCGGGAAGAAGCCAGAGCAGTATAGCTTAGCTTTTGCTGAGGTGTGACGTAGCCCTCAAGCAGAGCGGGAAAAGTGCAATGGGTAAGGGAGGGAAGGGGAATGGAGAAGATGGGGTGGGAGGGAGGAGGGAGTGCTGTTTTAGTTTTTTAATGGTCCAAAGGACAAATGTGAAGTGCAAAGAATGGTGACTGTAGTACGGCCTGGGCCAGCTCTGCTTAGAGGAGGCAAGTCCAGCTCAGGGTGATGGAGGAGGCATGTATGTTTTCAGGCCGCCTGTCTGCTTGCCTCTGTGCACACAGTGGCCTCTGGGCAACATTCCACTTCCTCCCCTGAGATCCAGAGGGAACTCAGAAGTGTGCTAAACCAAACAGTAAGTTCCATTCAGTGGCAGCTTCTGACGGGTGAGTAAGCAAGGAGGGTCCGTGGGAAGCGGTTCTCTTAGCCCACCTGAACAAAATCAGAGGTGGTGGGAGAATTTCTGAGAGATCTGGGCCAGCTAGTAATGTGTCCCCACCTCGATCTAGTTATCAATGCAATAAGATTGTGCCTGAAATACAAAGCCCAGAAGCCTGATCTTTGGGCATCAGAAAACAGGGTCCAGGAATGGTGCTTTCTTATGTGAAGTACTGCATTCCACATCTCAACATCCCAAGGATGAGCCAGACTAGCAGGGAGTTAGCACTGGACTGGTTTTAAGTGTGAAGTGTGTGTATATATATGTTAAAAAGGAAAGTTTGCCAGGAGGAACAAACGGTGGTGGTGGTGCTAAAGGCCATAGCTCAAGGCTCTATGGAGGCCTTGAGCTGAATGTATTCTACCTGGAAATTGCCTACATATCTAGATTGTCTTGTCTGTGATCTCTACTGAGGAGGTAAAATGTTTTCGTCATCTACCAGGAAGATTAAACCCCAACATGCTCAGAAAGGAAGTGAGGGCTTGGCTATTTCAACCTGTGTACTCCTGAATTCCACTCTCAAATTCAGCTCTGACTGAGTCTAAGACAGCCTCCTCACTTCGCTTCGCTTCACTTCACTTCACAGTGATAGTCACCTGTTCCACCCTCCTCCTCATCAGGAAAGTTTTTCAAGGTGGCAAGTGACACCGAGCCTGGACTCTCACGGGCCCCTCTGCAATAGGCAAGCCTGCCCTCAGCACGTGGGGAAAAGCTATTAGGAGCCTCTGACCACACTGGCTACAGTCTTGGAACTGCCTGGACAGATTCCTTGGCAGATGAGCAGCACCCATGACGTTCAGGCTACGGTTGTTGACAATCACCTCTAATGGAAAGCTTTTCAGTGTTCCCTAAGGGAACCCTCAATCCAAGCTGGTCATCATTGAGCCTGTCCATTCTCCTCAGTGGCTTCTCCAGGGAATTCTTACAGCCAAGTTGTGGATAGTCATTACTGCATTTGCTTGCTTCTGTCCAGAAACCGAACTAGGAGATGGAATTGGTATCTAAATCCTAAGGTTCTTCTCTTCTCTCACGCCTCTCGAGGCTGATTTCCCTCTTTTTTGGAGGGGGAGTGAGGGAAGGCCATTTTCTACAGATCTGCAATCCACAGACTGTTCTGAGCTCTTGGATTTGAAAACTGGAATATTGACTAAGCCTTTGACTTAGAGGTTGCTTGCTCAAGCGTGCTTTCTCACCAAACATCCACTCTCAGAGGGGCCTGCTGAGCCCTCAGAACCAGCACTAAGGTGGACGGTAGTCGAGGGGGCAAGCCTCTAGTGTGCCCAGGTGCTTCCTACGAAGGAACAAAGTGTGCTCTGAGCCAGACTGGCAAACCCTGGTGCTTCATCTCCCATGAACTCGGAGGTCTTCCAGCTGCAGCGAACACTGCTGCATCACACAGACCTTGAGTTTGTAAGAAGACGACTGCTGGTTGACATCAGGCCTAAACCATGAAGGCTGAGAAGAGGCGGCAGGCGTTTGCTGAAGGCAGTTGTTCCAGGCTCTTCCATGTTTTTGCTGGCCAAGAAGTAAACTATTTTGAGCATTACAATGGAAGAAATCCGGTCAGCCAACTGCAGAGCTCAGACTTCACTAAGGGCTTGTTTTTCTTCAGCTTTTACTTGAAGGTTAATGTAGGATGGACTCCCAGATGGAGAACTCTTGGCTGTCCTACCATCAGCTCTGCCTTGCTCCGTGACAATCAACTTTCTCCAGATCAAGAGAAGGCAGGTACAAGTAGTGGGCCCACAACGTTTGACCTCAACTGGTTTTTCTAAGTTATTTTGTACATTTTTCAGCAGCGAAACCAAACTGGGTCTTCAGCTTTATTCCCGTTTCTTGTAAGGGAAGAGCCTTTATACAATTGGACACATTTTGGGTTTTCCTCAATGAGAATTTTAATCCTCTTTTGTATTATTTCTACAATAATTTGTAAACATATTTATTTTTACTTTTTTTTTTTTTTTTTTACTTTCAGGTCAAATTTTTTATACTGCACTTATTTGTCAAAATAAAGATTCTCACATAATGCTGGTACCTCTGAGCTCCTCCCTCCCTCTTTGTACTTAACAAAAGCTAGCTCTTTATTCCAGTTTCAAGATTGGTACTCGAGGAAGAACTAGTTTTGCCAAGGAAATTCCGGTGGAACTCAGAAGCAGGTAAGTTGTCACAGCTGCCTCTGGACCTGGGGAATACAGTAGGTCTACCTTGATAACTGCACACCTATGGTGGCTTAATTTTTTATTGTAGAGAGTGGACTGGGTCTTTGGTGAAATTACGAGCCAGTGAGTGAGCCCTAGTTAACCAGCTAAGGCTAAAAACCAAAGCTTGCTTCCTCCTTGAAAATGTCTGTCATTATCTGGAAGGTAATGTAGGACTGTGGCCAAGCTGAAACAATGAAAAGCAGTGGGTAAACTTCCTTCCCTGTGGAACAGGTAATAAAAAGGGAGTGAAATCAATAGCCCTCTCGTCCCATTTATTAAAGAAACAGTAAGAAAAGGTACAATGCAGGAAAACACCAACCATCCTTTCACATCAGGCTGAACGAAGCACAGTGATTTCTCCCCTTCACTCCCCCCACCCCCACCCCAATTCCCATAACCCCATCCACGTCAGTTTAATTTTGAGGTTCTCTGATTGGGAGTACCAGTGGAGAGGGAGCAGGATGAGTAGTGGAGCCTTGATCCTGGCCTTCTCTAAGTCCCAGGAGAAGGGAGTTGCAGGCCCGGTTAGGCCAGCAGAAATCTGGTGGCTCTCTGAAGTGGCTGCACTTCCCTGTTCTGTGTTCCAGCCCCCAGGGGAAGGTATGGCAGTAGAGCGTGACCAGGTCAGCGCTGCTGAAGCATGGTCCACTCACCAACGCAACATTTCTAGACAGCAGTGAGCTGATTCTCCGGTGGTGAGCAGGGGACCGCATATGAATTGGAACCTGCAGGCCAATGTATCCCTGAGGAAAAGTCCACAAGAACAATTCAAGAAACTAGTAAGAAACAAGGGGCAGAAAGCTGTGGGACAAAAGCACAGCAGGCTTCTGGAAGGCTGGAGATTCCTTCTCGCAAGGCGGGATCATTCCCACCTGCCAAAGTCCATGTCCCACAGGTAACATTTCACCTTCAGTCAAGAAAGACGCAGAGGGGGGGAAAAGGCTCATTTGAATTTGAGCCCCAGCTATGTACTTCAGACTGTAGCTCCATATCTACCCTTTCACCTAAAACACAGCCCCTGCCCAGAACCACAGTGCCTGGAAACCAAGGTGGTCCTGGAGAGAAAATGGTGTTTAAGGGGGTAACATTCCATTTGGGTACATTGCAGCCATTGGAGCCCCTGGTCTGGGGAAAGCAGCTGGGTTTGTTCCAGGGAGGCTCCCCACTCTAGGAAATGGGACCAAAGTCTTGCTTGCAGGGCCATTCATCCTTGGAAAGGAAGCTGGGTTTAGACCCAGGGTCCCAGTTGGCCTTGCAAAAGGAGCTGGGTTGATACCCACCGGGCCTGCTGGCGAAGAGCCTAGGGGCCCAGGAGCTGACCTGGGGAAAGTAACCTGACCAGGGCCTAATGGGCCAGTAGACCTTGGGAAGGTAGCTGGACTTGGACCCTGTAAACCAGTGGCCCTTGGAAAGTTAGCTGGGTTGGAGCCTAGTGGCCCAGAGGCTCTTGGGAAAATTGCCGGACTTGAGCCCTGGAGGCCAGCAGACCTCTGGAAGTTAACTGGGTTTGAAGCCAATGTGTTAGAAGACTGAGAGAAAGCAGCTGGGTTCAATCCCCCTGAACCTGTCCCCCTTGGAAAAGGATTAGCATTTACTCCCATGGGGCCAGCGGGCCTTGAAAAATGAGCTGAATTAGGGCCAATGGGGCCAGGAGCCCTCGACATGGGAGATGGATTTGGCCCCGGAAGGCCAATTCCCCGAGAGCCAGGACCCGAGTTTGGGCCTATGGGGCCAGGTATTCTAGCCATGGAAGATGGGCTTGTGCCCATGTTTCCAGAAGACTGTGAGAAAGCAGCTGAATTTGCTCCTAAAAGACCTGCTGCTCTTAGAATGGGTGCAAGATCTAGGCTTTGAGGTCCAGCCATTCTTAAGTTAAGACCAGATCCTGTGCCCAAGAGGCCACCTGCTCTGGTGTCCAAATTAGGGCTTGGAGCCAGGCCACCTGCCCTTGGGTTAGGCCCAAGGCCTGGGCCCAGGCCACTTGACCTTGGGTTGGACCCAAGGCCAGGGCCTGGAAACATACCTGACCTCGGGGCAGGGTTTGTACCTACAAAGCCTGATCTCAGATTGGGACTTGGTCCGGGGCCCAGGCCAACGGGCCTAGGATTGGGAGGACCGTTCCCAGAAGTCAACAGGACACCTGCTCTCAGGTTGGGTCCAGATCCAGGGCCCATTGGGCCACCACTTCTGGGGTCAGGACCTGTTCCCAGAAGACCACCTGGCCTTGGGTTGGACATAGGACCTGGCCCTGGGAGACCCCCTAACCTTGGGTTAGACAGAGGCCCTGGGCCTGGAAGAACCCCTGCTCTAGGATTTAGAGCTGACCCTGGGCTTGGGCCCAAGAGACCACCCGGCCTTGGGAAAGAAACTGCACCTGTGCCAGTGGGATTCATCCCTCTTGGAAAAGAAGCCATGCCTGGGTCACGAGCACCAGCAGGGAAAGGTGCTGGATTTGAAGCCAATGAGCCTGATGAAGTTGGAAAAGGAGACGGGTTCCTTGGAAACGGGGCCAAATTTCCACCAAGAGAGCCGGTTGCCATAAGGAAGGGATCTGAGTTCATACCCAGAGGGTGGCCTGTGTTTAAAGCAGGACCCCCTTGTGGTCCCAGGGAACTGTCCATCCGTCCTCGAGGTGGCAGCGGAGCACGAGTCCAAGGAGTTGGCCGCTCTCTAGGGAAAATCCGGGGTTCTTTCATACTTTCTTGGGGACGTTGGTGATAATGGGCTTGGGGCGAGTTTTGAAAAGGATCTTGTTTTTGATGAGTGCTGTTACCACGTACTGGGTGCCACTCCTGCAGTCAAGATCATCACAGTCCTGCTCCCCGGGAGTGTGTTTAACAAGGACGGCAAAAGGTTTCTCCAGATGGATGATTTTCCCATACAGGATATGATGCCCCACGATCAGCACAGGGATTCCCTTTGGCAGAACAAGAATGAGATGCCTGAGGTTCAGGGCAAGGTCGTAACATTCAGGTGCCTTCTAGAGATGCTCTTGGGAGGCAATGCTGGCACCTCCACTCCCTCAACCACTGCTGAGAAGCCACAAAGGACAACCCACCCTCATATCCATTTTACTCTTTCTAGCCCCAAGTAAGAGAATTTCTACTTTTAGAACTGTGACCTTTCCAGATTCCCCAAAGCTAAATTTCCCTGCTACTGCAGAGGTGGGGGGAGAACAAGCAATGGCTTAGCTAGACCTTGAATAACAAACCTGAGGGCAGTCCTCACTCTGGGTCCTGGGAGCACCACCTTGGTGTAGCTTGCTTTCCTGAAGCATTAGGCAGGGAAAGAAAAGTCCCCTCACCTCAGTGGTGTAATGTAGGTCTCCCAGGAGGTTTCCAGCTAATCCAGTGCTGTAGCGAGCCTCGATCTCCCCCTGTAGCTCCATCAGCACCCATTCTGCCAGGCCTCCAGCCCCAGCACTGCAAGCAAAGGGCTGGCGGTTACAATATTTTGGAGGGGTGAAGGATGAATAATAGTGTCCTACACCACCATTCAAGGCCCAAGAGATCTCTTTGCTGAGCACGAATTCTTGGGAAACTGGGCAGTGCTAGACACTGAACTAGAAATGCAAGGATTTGTGCAAGATGCACCTAAGGACCCCAATTCTTCCAGGGAAATTTCAAACCTATATAGCCCTAATCATTCAAGCTAAATTAAAAAAGTCTCAAAAGGTACTCACCTGGAAATAATGATCTGCACCATGAGCTTCCCGTCTTTAAAAAGCAACTGAAAAGAAGCTGTAGAGAAAAAAAATTTCTTTAGGATAACAACAATAGCTAACATTTGTCACTTACTGTGTGCTAGGCACTTTTGTAAGTGCTTTAGACATATTTAATTTCAATCCCCTAACAACTCTATAACATGTAACATTTTAAAACTGATACTGTACATATAAAATTGCTTCAGATCACCAAGGGTCAACTACAGGGTGGAAAGTTAATAGGTATCACAACTGTGTTCAAGGTCGCATAGCTACTAGTCTACGAGCCAGGATCTGAACCGAACACATACACCGCAGAGCCCACACTCTTGGCCAGTATGCTAACTTGCCTTTCTCAAGGATATTATATTTTCCATTCTGCATGGTTCTAAAAAACTAAGGAATTCTTTTAGGTTTTACTTTTTCCTTTGGTGATGATATAAGCTTCATGTCTGCCACTTTGGTTATCTTATATTTCAAGGTTCTAATTATCTCTTTTAACTAAAAGCCAAGAGAATGGAAGAGGTCTTCCAGACAACTTTAGTGAACGGTAAGCTGATTTCTGATGTGATTCTCATCGAACACTTTGCCCATCTTTCATCATTTAGACACTAAGGATACCCTGACGCTTAATCTACTTTCGTTTTATACAATGGCACCACCTGGTGGCAAGTTTGCGGCACTCTACAAGAATGAGTTAAAATGGGACATTTTTGCCTGAAACAACTGGCTTCTTGTACTTTGTCTTCCTGAGAAGGATAGATTAATGGGATTGAGGGATGGGGGATCTAAACTATAGCTTCTGTACAAATCTTTCCAATGAATAGATGGAGCCTAGTGGAAGGTTATCAGATCAGTGTTTACCAACTGTAGAACAGCAAGTTAATAGGAATTATAATTGTGCTCACGATTAGCAAACACCTGCTTAAAGTTAAACAGGTTTCCTTACTGACATGTTAATCTTTGTTTTGGATCTCCAGTGAAAAGTATATTCACAGCAGCCCTGTAAGACAGCGGAACCTCTTACTCTTGAGCACCAAACACATTTTGGAAATATGAGGTTGGTCAATCAGTGGTCTTCAAATTCAAATATAAAGAGCAGCTAATGTTTATTCAATTTTTACTATGAATCAGATGCTGTGCATATATATCATGGGCGGTATCTCATTCAACCACTCTGAGATAGGGACTTATCCGTATTTTGCAGATAAAGTTACTGAGGGATACATTTGCTTTATGTGGTACACACACAGCTAGCAGGTGGCAGAGCCAACACAAGAACCTAGGTCATCCAACTTTACACTCATAATCAATACCCTCTCAAAGGAGAAAACCGAGAATAAAAAGGCATGAAGGCATCAGGCAGGCACTGAGTACATGCATCCAGCAAGCTGAATCAAGAAGTCATGTTTGAATAAGCCAGACCTGCTGTAGCAGTACCAGGTGTGGTACCGCTTGACAACAGGTAATACACTGGCTCAGGACGGCAAAGGTCTTCCGACAGATAAGAAGGCCCCACCTCCACCATCAACAGAACAATCAAAAGCACTTTTAATATTCTTCCAAGGTTTCTTGAAGGAGAGACTATTATTAAATTTAAAATTAGAAGGCCTAAATTCAGGTTCCAGCCTGTAAGTGTGGAACTCTTTCAGTGTCATCATACACAAGTCACTTAATGACCGTGGGGCTAAAACCTGGATTGTGTGACTCATTTAACTATCATGAAGACCAAATAAAACATATGTGGAGGGCTTCCTTGATGGCGCAGTGGTTAAGAATCCGCCTGCCAACGCAGGGGACACGGGGTCGAGCTCTTGTCTGGGAAGATCCCACATGCCACAGAGCAACTAAGCCCGGGCGCCACAACTACTGAGCCTGCGCTCTAGAGCCCGCGAGCCACAACTACTGAAGCCTGCACACCTAGAGCCTGTGCTCCGCAACAATTAAGCCCACGCACCGCAATGAAGAGTAGCCCCCACTCACTGCAACTAGAGAAAGCCCGCGCAGCAACGAAGACCTGACGCAGCCAATAAATAAATTTTAAAAAAATGTGGAGATGCTTTAAAGACTAACATATAGCTAATTTTTTAAAGAATGGGATAAATAAATCAACATTTCCACACTATAATTGTGAGTAAAATTCAGAGAATGGTAGGTACATTTTAGCCATGAATCAAAAAAGGCTCAATAATTGAAATTGAAGTTGTGAAGTTTCTAAAGGTTAATAAATGCATATAGATTGAGAAGAGTTCTTGTAAATTAGCTTTTGATGACTGATGAAATAGTGTATTTTCCTTGATAAGTGTAAAATACAGGTGGTTTCACAATAGGGTATTCACACAGATACAAATTTTAGGAAAATCATGGCACGGAAGGAGATTAATCTTTAAGACTTCTGACCACATGTTTGAGATAGGAATGTGCAGACTGTTTAGGCAAAGGGGATGTAGAAATATTTTCAGTGCATTCCCCATTTCCTCGACAGTCTCCTATCAGAACAGGAATTCAAAACAGTGGCCTAAAGGGAATTCCCTGGTGGTCCAGTGGTTGGGACTCAGCACGCACTTTCACTGCCATGGGCCTGGGTTCAATCCCTAGTCAGGGAACTAAGATACCGCCAGCTGCGTGGCGCGGCCAAAAAATAAAAACAAAAACAAAAAAAACATAAAAAACGGTGGCCTAAGTGAATAAAGGAAAACAGATGCCTAGTAGCTGGGTCAGAGTAGCTGTACCTCCATACTTGTCGCTGTGCTTCAATGAGCACACACAGCTCTCTATCCACTTATGTAGGAGGCCCTGCCTGAGTACACCTATTGATACTGGCAGACATCTAACAATTCTTGTAAAAATAAGAATTCTGTGGCCTAAAAACTTGTGCTAGACCTAATGAGATGCCGGAGATGTGAATACAAATGAAGTTCACACCCAGCTTACAAGAGTCTAGCTCACAGGAACCTGTGGACTGATACGGCTATATTTATGTACATGAGAGTGTATTTACCAAGCTAGTAAGTGATGTAGGGGAAGGCATCCCTTTTGTGAATTTTAAAATTCTACTTTAGCACCTTAAAATAACCCATTGGCTGAATCAGATTCTTCTTCTTGCTCCTTGCTCTAGGCAACTATTCTCAAGAGTAGGTATGTATACCTGAGTAAGTCACTGATAACACACCTGATGGAGGTGACAGGGAATATGTATTTCACTTAGTGTGGAGATGACTAAAAAAGATAATGAGGGGCTTCCCTGGTGGCGCAGTGGTTGGGAGCCTGCCTGCTAATGCGGGGGGCACGGGTTCGAGCCCTGGTCTGGGAGGATCCCACATGCTGCGGAGCAACTGGGCCCGTGAGCCACAACTACTGAGCCTGAGCGTCTGGAGCTTGTGCTCCGCAACAAGAGAGGCCGCCATAGTGAGAGGCCCGCGCACCGCGATGAAGAGTGGTCCCCGCTTGCCACAACTAGAGAAAGCCCTTGCACAGAAACGAAGACCCAACACAGCAAAAATAAACAAACTCCTACCCCAAACATCCTCTTAAAAAAAAAAAAGATAATGAGAACATGCAGCCCAATCTGTCCTCATTCCCTTGAAAGTACGCAGAAAAAATCAGTAGGAAAACAAGGAGGTGAAGAAGTATAATACAAGTCAAATCCTATTAGTAATAACAAGTAACATTATAATGAAAATTTTCCGTATAACAAAAAGATTTCTAAGTCTTCAGTCTCAACTCATTCCAACATTTAAAAATAAGCACAGCAATTTCTAAGTGCTTGTTCTAAGGTATTGCTTGTGTAGAAACTGCAGCTTTATCAAGAGCAACATCTGAAGGCACGGTTTGATGAATGTACCATATCAAATCATGACACTAAAAGGAGTCACTGGAAGAGACTGCCCAGCACCTCACTCTCAACAGCCTTGAGTTTAATCCCAGATTTAGCTAGGACCAACTAACTGGTCTTTGTTGAAGAATAATAATTCCAAGTTCCTGTACAGCCAGGAAGAACTGATGCCACTTTTCAAAAAGATGTTTAAATTCAATATATTTCAGAGCGGAGTCTCACAGGCCACAACTACAGTACATACTTGGAGACTTGGAGAGATAGGAAGGTGTGGAAAAAACCATCCAAACACCTTTCCCCTGCAATGAATTATTTTGACTCCCTACCCCTCCCCTTATAAAAGGGGGAAATGTTTTACTACTCAATTTTGGGGGGCCTTTACATAGCTAAACAAACTAAACACATAAGTTCTATATTCCTAACTTAGTCAAATGACTTTAGCTATGTAAACAAAACTTTTTAAAAAGCACTTTGTATGTTTTAACTATTTTTTCCCTTAAAGAAAAAAAAAAAGCCTTTGTGGGGGGCTTCAAGATTTCTAGAAATATTATCTAAGAAATATCTGAGGTTGCCCCAGATCATCCCCAGTCTTGAGACCTGGAGTTACTTTGGAGATCCTGAGTAAAGTCAAGACACTGTTGTTTCTCAAGACAGTGGTCCAGATGACTTCACGACCCCTGAACAAACCACAGATGAGCAAAGAAACCCACATTCTCAGAATCAACCAAGACTCACAATGGGAACCCTAATCAAAACTCAAAAGGTCTGTCTGAAATCAGACCAAATCTGGGATACATCTTATTTAACTGTCATTTTGAAAGTCATTAAAAACCTGAAAAATCAAAGTGCCACCACAATTTCTTAATTAGGAAGAAAAATTCAGGCAGACAAAAAGCTTCATTTCTCACATAGCTAAACCTTTTTGAACATTTATCTGGATTCTCTCTTTTCATCCTGAAAACAATCCTATGATACAGGTACTATCACTCCCATTTTACAGTGAGGAAACACGCTTAGAGAAGCTAAAGGTTAAGTAACTGGTGGAACAGCTAGTAAGTGGTAGACAGGGAATGTGAATTCTAACTCCTCCTGTCCGGCAGTCCTCTCACACAGCACCTTCTCATGCAGGACATCAGTACAGGAACTTGCTTTACAAACATTAGTCTTTTTCATAACATCTCCCACAAGATGGCAAATAAACCACCTATGAAGATGTTATATCTCGCCACCGAAGTAACTACATCTGTTGGGTAGGCAGCTCAAAACAAATGAGCCTGCTTTTCATCATATCCAACTGACGAGATATAGGTTTCTGAAATCCCTAGAGATGTACTCAAGGTTACCTCCAGGATTCAAAACTATAGCCTAAACCTGTTTCCTGCCTGTGTAAGGCAAAATAAGTCAAAAGAACAGAGCACATTCTTTGTCACTGATTCATCTAATCTCCTACAAAATTTCTTATCCATTGGTTTCTGAGTTGTTAAATTGTTAATATTACTAAGGTCTTACAGAGAACATCATGAGCAATGATCCTCATGATGGTTAACTGCCCCCAAAATAAAATGTAGCAGAAGAAAGCGTGGTATGTATCGTATTAAACAGATTATGCAGCTTTCACTGAAACAGGGGCTTTGACTCAATGGTTTAACCTAACTACACATAATTAAATTTTATTACAGCTAAACAATGTTTAGCTGTAATAAACATTGGCCCTTTCATCTTTTCTTGTTGCTTTTTAAACGGATTAAAGGTTTTAACTTTACAATTCTTAATTTAAAAACATTTTTATTTTTAAAAATTAAATATATGACACAAAATGTTTGCAAATTGCTGGGCCAACAATTAGCACTTATTGAGTTCTTATTCAGTCCCAGAAACTACTCTTTGTGTTTAGGGATTCAGTGAGAACTGAATCAGACCTGGATTCTGATTCTGCCATTTATCTAGCCTGCGTATGACAAGGGGTAATTTAATCTCAGGTTGCAGTTTCTCCACCAATAAATTGAGCATAAAAGAGAACCCACCTCAAAGGGTGGTTGTGAGCATTAAATGAAGTTTTGAATGTAAAGTCCTCAGCACAGTGCCTAACATGGTAAACCTTTAGGGTCAAGCTATTGATTACCTGGAGGAACATGGCATTTTCTTAGTACATGTCCAATAGAATGACTTTATACTACTCTGTGTACTTATTATTTTAATGTTTATAGTGGATTAAAACATCCTATAAAAGCAGCATGTTATCAGAATAAAATCAAGCTTACACAATGGGAGAACAATTCAAATATGGCAGTCAGGGTTCACCAAACTGCTTCTGGGATTAAGTTCTGGAACGTTTTTTACCTCTAAGCATGATAACTATTTCTCTGTGTGTCTTTCCATCAAATGAACAATTCACGAACTTTTATATACAACTCAATACATTATTTTTATTAGCAGTGTTGTGATTTTGTGACTGATGGGGAGAGTCTAAGTTTCAAAGGGAAGATCTTGTCTCTTGACAGGCTTATGTTATGTCATTAAGAGCTAAAATCCAGTTTCTAAATGAGAAGCTTGCTCTCCTCCAAAAAGGGGCCATGGAAGAATAGGTGGAACTGAATGCTTCCAAACTTTTCATTAGTGAAGAGTGGGTTCAAAAACGTGTGTGGACACTATGCATACATGTGGTACTTTCCCATCACATTTTAAGATTCCCATGATGGAGGGAATCAATTACTGGTATTTGTAGACAATGGGTAGAAAAGATGACTTCAGTCGATCAGAGTTACTCCAGTTTTCTGCATCTTCTGCTACTCTGCGGCCCCTTCTACCCTTCCTCCTCCTACTGCTGTGGCACCCTATCTTCCCCAAAGCCCCTTCCTTTATAGCTCTACTTGAGGTCTCCCTCTGTACTGGATTCCCCTCCCACCAGCCCCCATCTTCTCCACCCTCTCCCCGACCCCCTCCCCTCCCTTCAATTTCAGCTACAAACACTTCCTATTTCTAGCCCCGCCCACTTTCTGGGACTTCTCCATCCGCTTCCCCTCTCCCCCAACAAACAAATTACCCCCGACTATCTCTAGGACCGCTTACCAAGCTGTTTAACTCTTTCTCGTACCTCCCAAGGAAACTACTCTTTAAACTGCCTTCCTCCACTCCCCACCCCCGGAATACTCTTTCCAAACCGTTCATCCTCCTCCCAAAGATCAGTCTTCAAACGTTACTCCTCTACCACCCTCATTTTCCAAATCGTTCCCTATTTCCCCCCCTCAATTCTTAAGTACTTCGCTCCTCCAGGACCCGACTCCACCCCACTCTTATCTCGTCTCTCACTCTGCCCACAAATGAAGCTGGATCACTCTCCAGACTGTCTCTTCCTTCCAACCACCCTCCCAATTACCGCTCCCAGCAGCATCTCCCCCACGACTTAAAATGTCCCCTCGAAAGAACCTCACAGTCCCCCGCTAAGTCCCCCTTCTGATGTTCCCGCTACTTCCTGGGTTCCAGTTCTGCCCCACTCTCGCAAGCATCCCGTGCTGGGTTCCCTCCCCACCCAGGGAAGAACCCCTTTCC
>NW_020172445.1:0-1078 GCF_003031525.2 Neophocaena asiaeorientalis asiaeorientalis | reverse complement strand
GGTTCCGGCCCGCGCCGCCCCCTTCTCCGTCCTCCGCCCGCGCTCGGCCACTCTTTCCGCCCTTCTCCCGCTCCGCCCTGCTCGCTCCCTTCCTTCCCTCCGCCTTCCGACTCCACATTGCTCCCTTCTCCAAACTCCCAGCCTTCCTACCAGGGGCCCCTCTGGGTCGCTTTTTCCTGTGCAGAGGCCGGTGGGGGCTACTCCGGAGATCCCCGGAGAGGGAAGGGGCGGTGGAGCCCTAGCGCGCGCATTGGACGCACTCTTAGCCCGGCCCGGCCGAACGCGCCTGCTCTGCAGGCAGGTTCCTCACCTTGAAAGGAGACGAGTAGGGGGCGACCCAGAGCGGAGTGCGTATATTGGCGGCGACGGAGCGGCAGGTAGAGGGAGTAGTTGACAGATGACGACCAGTCCTGTCGTTCCTCCCCTTGAGACGCTCTCGGTTCTTCCTGCCCCATCAGCCCCACCGTCAGTACCGTAGTTGAGTGTGTGATTTGAAAACTTAACATGCCGTAGAGATAGAGGTGTTTGCTAAAATGCAGATTGCTAGCCCTCCCCCCGCCCCAAAAGATTGGAATTCTGGAACTGTGGAATAGGACCCGGAATCCTGCACTTTTAAAAACCATTTTTCGAGGTGATTTTGATACAGGAGTTCTGCGGACCTGACTTTGAGATACTCCTTTAGACTGTCCACATTTCTTGCTTCTTTAGAGTGGTCGTGGTATTTATCCTCCTCTCCACCACCCCCACCCCCAGAAACCTCACACACAAAATACAAAGGAGACCTTAGTTCTGCCTCGAATACATCCGGTCAGCTCCATGTGACTCCTTTCAAGTGCGCACTCCCAGTTAGAGAATGAGGTTATGTTCAGTCTTTTGCCCTAAGAGCACATTTTAAATTCTCACCCCTCTTTTCCTGGACCACTTCCTTCAGGCAGTTGTCAGGATTGCTGGCAGTCTGGGTGATGCTGTATGTGTTGATCTTTTAATTTTGTTGCTGAAGAATCCTGAGCTTCTGGAGACTGTTTGATAGATTCTGTATGGGCCATGAAAGCATCATTAGTTGGATATTTAGAAATGA
>NW_020172444.1:2369229-2377355 GCF_003031525.2 Neophocaena asiaeorientalis asiaeorientalis | reverse complement strand
ATGAGAAGCCCACACACCGCAATGAAGAGCAGCCCCCGCTCAACGCAGCTAGAGAAAGCCCACACAGAAATAAGGACCTGATGCAGCCAAAAGAAAGAAGAAAAAAGGACATTACAATGATGTTGGAGATAAATGATACAACTGCATTATAGATTCAAACCAGCACTTTGAACCAACAATAAGAAAAATAACATAAGAAAAATAACCATACCTATATTTATTAATCACCACAGGCTATAGGAACTCATTCAACATTAGAGGGGATGCTGAGATGAATAAGACATGATGCATGCCTTCAAAGCGCATACATTTTAGAAAAGAAGATACGAGGCAGATGTTAAAAAGTACTGTTAAAGATGAGCAAAAGGAAATGCTTTGAAAAAGGGAAAAAGCGGGAAATTACCTATCTGTAGAAATCTTGAAATGGTAATAATAGCCATTTGGGAGGGCCAATATGGATAGGAAGGGTTTTGTTAGCTAGAGATATAGGAGAAGCAAATGCTCCACAAAAACAGTGGCCAGAAAGGCTTATAGCATGTATGGAGAATGGTGAGAATTCCTGGGTTGCACGGTAGGAAGAGGCAGTTGGTGATGACACTGAAAAAGGCTGCTGCTGAATTGGAGCACCTGTATGCTTTGCATGTGGACACCTGTCTTTTAGGCCTGTGGGTGCCTCTGCTCCCTTCTGTGGGTAACAGCAGAGTTATTTTCTTCAGGGTGCTTCACTCCTCTTACCTTGTGGTCCAGTTAAGATTATAAAAAATGTTACCATTCATCCTTCTCCCCAAGAGGTAGACATACAACCCCACGTAGGCCAATTAATCTGTCACTTGGGAATCTGAGTCTTGACCAAGGAGGCACATGGACCAAAGGACTGTTGGAGCTAAATCAACTTCAGCACCTACATGCAAAGGTTCTGAATCCCACCATCAGAATCTGCCCACTTTCTGGTCCTTCCCAAGGCCCCGCTTCTCCTTTACTTTAGTAAGCCCCTTAGTATCCTTACAATAAACTTCTTGTTTGTGTGTGTGTGTGTGGGAGGGGGGTAATAAAGGTTTTGTTTTTCCTTTTGTTTTGCACAACTTAATCAGAATCACCTT
Source organism: Neophocaena asiaeorientalis asiaeorientalis (assembly GCF_003031525.2). Classification (NCBI taxonomy): domain Eukaryota; kingdom Metazoa; phylum Chordata; class Mammalia; order Artiodactyla; family Phocoenidae; genus Neophocaena; species Neophocaena asiaeorientalis. The sequence continues at coordinate 2,376,255 of NW_020172444.1, read as the reverse complement.
CTGTTGACCATGAGCAAGAAGTTCCAACTGACAAACATGTCTAATGGATCTGAACATAATTTGCAAACGAGGAGCAGTTAAATTTATTGAAGAGTAATATGATAAAGATGCAATTTAGGAAAAATTGAAGTAACAAGGAATTAGAATCAGAGTACAGGTAAGAAGGAGTGCAGTGTTTTGTGGAATTAAGAGGACTATGAAGGAGTAGAAGGCTATGAGACTTTATAAAAATAAAAATAATATAGTTTGGAGGAATGAACACTAGACATTATTATAAAGAAACCTGAATTTGAATGCCAGTTCCTGCCCAACTTCTGCTTGTTTAGGCAAGTTTCTTACACACACTGAACCTTTATTTCCAAATTTTTCATAATGTGGACAGTAATATGCCTTCACTGTCATGTTCTGAGGATTTAAATCATAGTATATACAAAGTGCTAAATGTCATTTCTGTCATATAATAGGTGCCGAATTAATTAGTTCAAAAATTCAGTAGTACTTGGTAAATGATTGTATCTGACATATGAAGTAAGAGGCAAAGTCAACATTGACATCAAACTTTTGAATCTGAGATACAGTAGATGATGACAACATTCAGACCAGGAAGAGAAATTGGTTTGGAAGTGGGTGAGTATGAAATAGTGCTTAAAATAAAAAACTGAATTTTTAGCATGTAGTTTTTTTTTGTGTTTGTTTGTTTGTTTGTTTTGTGGTACACGGGCCTCTCACCGTTGTGGCCTCTCCCGCTGCGGAGCACAGGCTCCGGACGCGCAGGCTCAGCGGCCATGACTTATGGGCCCAGCTGCCCCACGGCATGTGGGATCTTCCCGGACCGGGGCACAAACCCGTGTCCCCTGCATCGGCAGATGGATGCTCAACCGCTGCGCCACCAGGGAAGCCCTAGCATGTAGATTTTTGAGATAACCAGGGAATCATTTTTTTCAAGACTTAAGAGAATGCTGAGGCTTAAAGAAAAGAACTTTAGAGATCCTTATAACCGGAAAATTGAAAGACATGGTAACCAGTGAGTGACTAAAAAAAAGAAAAAGAAAATATTGATGGTGAAGTCTAGTATGTGCTAATATAAAGGGAGAGTGAAAAAGGAGAGTAAGTAAAGGAGACAAAAGGGAACATAACATCATAACAGCACAGAAGCCAAAGAAAAGACTTGTAGAAACAGGGTTTTCATACTTCACTGACTCAAATGTCTTATATGCTACAGAAAGGACAAGAAGTGTGGAGATTAAAAGGAATCCATTAAATTGTCCCATTAGTGAGTCTTCTTAGAGATTTGTTTCACCCAAGTCATAAAAGTAGAACTAGATGTCAGGGACTATGAGGATAATGCCTCTTTTATGTATCAGAAGTTGTTTTGGGAGTGGCATAGGGTATAGTAAAAAAGGAAAGCAAAGGAAAGCTGCCCACAAATAGAATAATCAGTACTAGAATAATTAGAACTGATCTGAGAGTATAACAGCAATTATACAGTTCAATGTAGGCATCCAAATTAACGTGTGAACAAATCCTACAAAAAGAAAAGGCATTTAGAAGCCACATACTCCAAATGCCAGCACAGTGATTCCATTATATCTCTGCCAATGTTCACAATATTGCAAACGTTTGTAATTTTTTAATGATTAAAAAATTCTTATGTCAACAATAAATTCAAAATAAACCACATAATCGTAATCTTTAATACTGGAATTTTCTGATCTTGGTAAACATTGGAAATTAAAGACATATATTTACAGACTTTCCAAGACAGTTAATTCCTTTCTTATGTCAGCTTTCTCTAGAAATAAACTCCTTTCTCCTTCCAAAGACCCCATCAGGGTTCTTTTCATCATGATAGCTCATTCTTTTTTTCCATATATATATATATGGAATATATATGCATATATATGAAATATATATACACACATATATATTTATGCATATATATATTTATGCACATATATATGCATATATATATATGCTTATGTGTGTATATATATATTTAGCTCTCTGTATGCAACATTATATATTTAACAATGGGGTCATTTCTTAAAACTCATATTAAATAATGCACTTTATATTTCGCTGATTATAAACTCTCAAAAACCTGCAGGGTAACGGAAGAGATGTTAGCAATCATCTGTTCTGAACCGAGGAATCAGTGACTGCATCAGCTCTTGCGCAGGACTTCTTGGTGTCCTTGCTGGGAGAGCTTGAACTAAACCCTGACACTGGGAAAGAAGGTCCCAGGTTGTCCTCTGCGTCCTTCCATGCATAACCATGGACTGAATCCACGATTTGCATTTTATTACCTATATGCATCCGTTATTTTCCTTGATAAATATTCAGAAGACAGAAAAACCAAAAAAAAAAAAAAAAGGTAATTAATAACAATACATAGAAAACTCTCAATCCCCATTTAGAAACCTGGTCACATCCAGTTACTTGCATGAGCAGTTACTAATTTTTTCTGAGAGAAAAAAATAAAGTGCTAGATTTTTAGATACATTGCTATGATATTTTCCAGAGAAGATGAGTAATTATTTTAAATAAGACTCCAAGTTAAGTGTTTTCTTTTTCTTCTTTCTCATGGCTAGATCCCAATACGCTTGTGAACTGAAATCTAAGGTATTTACAAGGAATTTGGCAGTAAGGCCTAGGACTGAGTTCTAGTGTACACTAACAAAACAAAGGATAATTCTTAGCTGATTCAAAAATAAATAAAAGTTTTTGATTCTATCATTGGGTATTTAGGGCCAAAACAAAGTATTTGCATTAGCAATAGTTTTAAAATATCAAATTAACAGAAATACCTGATCTGATTAATTTTATTTTCTTGTTAACTTCTTTCATTCACTTATCTATTCATTGATTTAGCTAACTTTTATTTTGCACTAAATATATTCTAGATAACTGGAAAAGTACAGAGAAGGGAAACATGCTGCCCAAAGGAGGAGCCTAATGAAACCAGGTCTGGAAGAAAAATAAAATGACATTTCCTTCCACAAAATAGGGATACAACTTTCTTCCTTGTCATTGCCTCTGTCTCCTAAATTCTGGTTAAAAAAAAAATGAACAATAACGAAAATAATAATAATTAAATCTTTGTGAATACTCAGTGTATGCCAATATATGATTTGGTCACTCTGGTCTCATGAACTAAATTTGTACAGTAAAATTTTATTTATGAAAAACATTTTATACAAAAAGCTTTGGCAGAGAGTCTCTACTGTGAGGTCCACCAGCTTGTGGTGACACCATGCTTTTTGATGCATCAGGCGTTTTGATTCCACAAAGAAACCATAATTATGTGTGTGTTTTAACCTAAGACCCAGACAAGTACCTCTTAACACTGAAAAGCTTTTATAACACAAAAATGTGAAATTAAGAGCTCAAGTTTTCTATGCACTCCCCCATCCCTGCTTACCTACATCTCCATTTCTGTGTTTGTTTTATCTTTAGGATAATAAAAAAAAAACAAAGTTTAAGTTGTATATGTAATGAAAAGAAATTAAAAGTAAGGAGAAAGAGGGTGTAGGATGGGAATGTCTAAGACAAGTGTTGGCATTGTGCAAACAACGGAATGATTTTCTGGGAGAAACAGCTCTGTCAGTTTCCTTTCTTATGGCAACATGTTTAAAAGTGACATGCACATAGAGATGTCTCCCTGGACAGCTTCCCTGGTCTGTGAGTGGGCCCTGTTCACCACTTCCTATTCTCTATGCAGCCTGATGATGATAGGCCTTGGGTTTAGATTTTCAAAATCTGAGCTCTGGGCTCATGTCAGCTCACTAGTGAGTCCCTTTTGTTTCAACATTTAGAAAAACACCTGTATTCACTTCTCAACCAGGAAGCACAAAAGCTGTGCTGGTACGGAGGCATGGTTCAAGAAGTTGCAGGTAAACCATAGTCTTCCATCTTTCTGACACATGGGTGGGAATTCACACTATGGATTTTTTTTTTTTTTTGGCAGTACATGGGCCTCTCACTGTTGTGGCCTCTCCCACAGCGCAGCACAAGCTCCAGACGTGCAGGCTCAGCGGCCATGGCTCACAGGCCCAGCCGCTCCACAGCATGTGGGATCTTCCCGGACCGGGGCACGAACCCGTGTCCCCTGCATCAGCAGGCAGACCCCCAACCACTGCGCCACCAGGGAAGCCCGCACTGAGCACTTTAATGAATTCAACAAAGCATGTGTGCAATGACTGAAAATTTTCATTTAGATGCAAGTGTAGGAGTGTTCTCAGGCACAAACATCTCAAATCATAGGATCTTGTCTCCCTATACCCCTACTTTAATGTTTTTTTAAACTATAGTTTGCAAACCACTAGTAGATGTAGACATAAACTAGGTGGGGTGGAACCAAATTTTTCCTTTCACCAAATAAACAAAGTAGAATAGAAAATAGCAGAGTGCATCTCATATAGATTAGTAAACAGAGTTTCCAAAATCTTCTGTTTCACACATGCATGCCTGTGTGTGCATGTGTGTGTGTGTGTGTGTGTGTATATCCCTAACTATAAAGAAAACAAGAAGAGACCATAACCATTCCTACCATAATTAGCTGCTAATTAATACTAGCTTTTCCTGAAATTTATACAAACCCATTTGTCCATTGTTTGTCATTGATTTATTTTTTTAGATTTTTTTAAAATTTATTTTTTTCATTTTTTTTAACATCTTTATTGGAGTATAATTGCTTTACAATGTTGTGTTAGTCTCTGCTGTATAACAAAGTGAACCAGCTATACTTATATATATATCCCCGTATCTCCTCCCTCTTGTGTCTCCCTCCCACGCTCCCTATCCCACCCCTCTAGGTGGACACAAAGCACTGAGCTGATCTCCCTGTGCTATGCGGCTACTTCCCACTAGCTATCTATTGTCATTCATTTTTTTATTGCTTCCAGTCTGATGAATCCTCAGCAAATCTTACCAATTATACTGATGAAATTCTTAGTATCGATTGTTTTAAAATTAAGAGGGCCTGCCTGTGAAGATCAAGTCTGCCTTTTCACATTTTAGCTTTGGACCTTCTAGAAACTTGGCAAACAACTGTGATAGGTATAGCCATAGTATACCCATAGTTTAGGGTTATTCATATAAAGTTAATGAAGTTTAGAAAATTTCCCACTTAATTCTCATTAAATGACCTTAAATCCTTTGGTATTCTCTCATTACCCATTCTAAGCTCCTCTTCTCATTCATTCACTTAAGTCTAGAAACTTCTATTAAGCATTTCTCCCTGAAAGGTGTTGTGCTAATCACTGGATTGATACAAATAACAAAGACCTCTTTTTGTAGAACTTTTTGTCTAATGGCCAGAATATTTAGCGTTTTTGATGATGAAAAAAACAAAAGATCTGAAAGTAACAGTTCTGTTTCAATTGTCTTTTCTATTTCAGACATAGTTTCTATAATTCTCTTTTCTATTTATGCCTTGCGAGGATTCGAGGATGGTCAGTTTGTGCCCTTCATTATTCATTCCTTTCTTTGAATGGTAGAACAATCTCCAAAAGATGGTCTCCTAATTAAAATTGTTGAATAGTTATTAATAATCTGCTAAGCAAAATGTAAATTATATTAAAGGAAGAAAAGAGAACAGGACAGAATAAAAGACATAGCTAGAATAAAATCAGGACACTCCTCTAGCAATCATTCATATCATTATTAATTTGTAGTTCCAATGTGCCTCCATGACAGACCCACAGTGGATCAAAGGCTCAAAGACTCATTCTGTTTTATTATCACTTAATATTTAGAAAACATAAAGCTATTTATTTAAGAACATTCCATGGCTTCATTCTTTGCTTTCACGTGTGTAGCTTCCTAAAACCAAGAAAAAACTGAGTTACTTGCTAAGCAACAACTAAGGTATTAGGAGTGGATCCAGAGACACATCTTCTGAATCAAGTAATTAATCAAATGGTTTTAAAAACAAAGAAGTGCAGTAGTGAAAACACCCATTAAGTCATATGTTTTAGGAAAGGTGGAAAGGTAAATTCTAGCTTAGATATAGAAAGATTTTGTATGCAGAAGTTTGTTTTTTAAAAAAAATTAGATTTTAGAAAATAGAACCAACTTAATGAATCTTTTTCTTAAGAAACATTGATGCTTTGTAAACTACTTGACATGCATACAGAAAGTAGTGTTTGAAATGGATTTTTAATCCAGTTAAAGAGAAATAAGGAGAACAGAGAAAAAAATCCAATGCAGAATATATTTTTCAAAAGTGTATACAGAAGTTCAAGAAATTGGAAATGAATATTACAAATGTCAATATCTCTGGGAGACTGTATTCTTGGATTGTTGGGACTGGTAAAAGAAAATGCCAGAGTTCGGCGGGAAGATGGCGGAAGAGTAAGACGTGGAGATCGCCTTCCTCCTCACGGATACACCAGAAATACATCTACACGTGGAACAACTCCTACCGAACACCTACTGAAGGCTGGCAGAAGACCTCAGAGCTCCCAAAAGGCAAGAAACTCCCCACGTACCTGGGTAGGGCAAAAGAAAAAAGAAAAAACAGAGACAAAAGAATAAGGACGGCACCTGCACCAGTGGGAGGAAGCTGTGAAGGAGGAAAAGTTTCCACACACTAGGAAGCCCCTCCGCGGGCGGAGACTGCGGGAGGCGGAGGGGGGAGCTTCGGGACCACGGAGTGGTGCACAGCGACGGGTGTGGAGGGCAAAGCAGGGAGATTCCTGCACAGACGATCGGTGCCGACCGGCACTCACCAACCCGAGAGGCTTGTCTGCTCACCCGCCGGGGCGGGCGGGGCTGCGAGCTGAGGCTCGGGTTTCGGTTTTGGACGGAGCGCAGGGAGAGGACTGGGGTTGGCGGCTTGAGCATAGCCTGAAGGGGTTGGTGCGCCACGACTAGCCGGGAGGGAGTTCGGGGAAAAGCCTGCACCGGCCGAAGAGGCAAGAGACTTTTTCTTCCCTCTTTGCTTCCTGGTGCGCGAGGAGAGGGGGTTAAGAGCACTGCTTAAAGGAACTCCAGAGACGGGCGCGAGCCGCGGCTAAAAGCGCG
>NW_020172444.1:2234563-2369219 GCF_003031525.2 Neophocaena asiaeorientalis asiaeorientalis | reverse complement strand
CATATACACAATGGAATATTACTCAGCCTTAAAAAGAAATGAAATTGAGATATTTGTAATGAGATGGATAGACCTAGAGTCTGTCATACAGAGTGAAGTAAGTCAGAAAGACAAAGACAAATACCGTATGCTAACACATATATATGGAATTTAAGGGGAAAAAATGTCATGAAGAACCTAGGGATAAGACAGGAATAGAGGCGCAGACCTACTGGAGAACGGACTTGAGGATATGGGGAGGGGGAAGGGTGAGTTTTGACAGGGCGAGAGAGAGTCATGGACATATACACACTAACAAACGTAGTAAGGTAGATAGCTAGGGGGAAGCAGCCGCAAGGCACAGGGATATTAGCTCGGGGCTTCGGGACAGCCTGGAGGGGTGGGAGGGGGAGAGTGGGAGGGAGGGAGACGCAAGAGGGAAGACACATGGGAGCACATGTATATGTATAGCTGATTCACTTTGTTATAAATCAGAAACTAACACACCATTGTAAAGCAATTATACCCCAATAAAGATGTTAAAAAAAAAAAAAAAAAGAAAATGCCAGATGGCATATCTGAATAAACTCTAAACTTACCCATCAAGCACATCTAAAAAATTGTGGTTTGGGCTTCCCTGGTGGCGCAGTGGTTGGGAGTCCGCCTGCCGATGCAGGGGACACGGGTTCGTGCCCCAGTCCGGGAAGATCCCACATGCCGCGAAGCGGCTGAGCTCGTGAGACATGGCCGCTGAGCCTACGCATCCGGAGCCTGTGCTCCGCAACGGGAGAGGCCACAACAGTGAGGGGCCCGCGTACCGCAAAAAAAATAAAAATAAAAAAAATTAAAAAATATTGTGGTCAAATTGGACATAATTTTTATTTTAAAGTCTTGAGGCTCATACATTGTAGGTTTATAGGATTAAAGTTAAACAGTCCACATGGAAACTCAGATAATTTGGTTGACATGTGATATATCAGTGGCAACAGGATAAAGCAGAGAAGAGTTGAGAGAGGCTGGTTGGAGCCTTCAGTCCAGGGTTCCTATGCTACTCCAGAAGGTGAGAAATTGTTATGGTGATAAAAGTAGGAGAGACCAGAAATTGGTGAGGGGTTTCTAACACATTTCTATGTAAGGGTGAAAGTTCATCAAGGGAGATAGCAGAGTGGTTAAGGGGATCACTGGGTCTGGGGATCAGAGAAACCTGGGTTCAAACCTTTGCTCTTGCAGTTTCTAATTTTTTTTTCTTATTAGTTATTTACTTTATACACATCAGTGTATACATGTCAATCCCAACCTCCCAATTCATCACACCCCCCCCACACCCCCTGCCGTTTTCCCCCCTTGGTGTCCATAAGTTTTTTCTCTACTTCTGTGTCTCAATTTCTGCTCTGCAAACTGGTTCATCTGTACCATTTTCTAGGTTCCATATATATGCGTTAATATACGATATTTGTTTTCCTCTTTCTGACTTATTTCACTCTGTATGGCAGTCACTAGATGCATCCAGGTCTCTAGAAATGACCCAATTTCGTTCCTTTTTATGGCTGAGTAATATTCCATTGTATATATGTGCCACACCTTCTTTATCCATTCATCTGTTGATGGGCATTTAGGTTGCTTCCATGACCTGGCTATCATAAACACTGCTGCAGTGAACATTGGGGTGCATGTGTGTTTTTGAATTATGATTTCCTCTGGGTATATGCCCAGTAGTGGGATTGCTGGGTCATATGGTATTTCTATTTTTAGTTTTTTAAGGAACCTTCATACTGTCCTCCATAGTGGCTGTATCAATTTACATTCCCACCAAGAGTGCAAGAGGATTCTCTTTTCTCCACACCCTCTCCAGCATTTGTTGTTTGTAGATTTTCTGATGATGCCCATTCTAACTGGTGTGAGGTAATAACCTCATTGTAGCTTTGATTTGCACTTCTCTAATAATTAGTGATGTTGAACAGCTTTTCATGTGCTTCTTGGCCATCTGTGTGTCTTCTATGGAGAAATGTCTAGGTCTTCTGCCCATTTTTGGATTGGGTTATTTGTTTTTTTAATATTGAGCTGCATGAGCTGTTTATATATTTTTGGAGATTAATCCTTTGTCCAATGATTCATTTACAAATATTTTCTCCCATTCTGAGGGTTGTCTTTTCAACTTGTTTATGGTTTCCTTTGCTGTGGAAAAGCTTTGAAGTTTCATTAGGTCCCACTTGTTTATTTTTGTTTTTATTTCTATTACTCTAGGAAGTGGATCAAAAAATATCTTTCTGTGAATTATGTCAAAGAGTGTTCTTCCTATGTTTTCCTCTAAGAGTTTTATAGTGCCCAGTCTTACATTTAGGTCTTTGATCCATTTTGAGTTTATTTTTGTGTATGGTGTTAGGGAGTATTCTAATTTCATTCTTTTACATGTAGCTGTCCAGTTTGCCCAGCACTACTTATCGAAGAGACTGTCTTTTCTCCATTGTACATCCTTGCCTCTTTTGGCATAGATTAGTTAACCATAGGTGCATGGGCTTATCTCTGGGCTTTCTATCCTGTTCCATTGATCTATATTTCTGTTTTTGTGCCCACACCATATTGTCTTGATTACTGTAGCTTTGTAGTATAGTCTGAAGTCAGGGAGCCTGATTACTCCAGCTCCGTTTTTCTTTCTCTAAATTGCTTTGGCTATTCGGGGTCTTTTGTGCTTCCATACAAATTTTAAGATTTTTTTTCTGGTTCTGTAAAAAATGCCATTGGTAATTTGATAGGGATTGCATTGAATCTGTAGATTGCTTTGGGTAGTATAGTCATTTTCCCAATATTGATTCTTCCAATCCAAGAATATGGTATATCTCTCCATCTGTTGGTATCATCTTTAATTTCTTTCATCAGTGTCTTATATTTTTCTGCATACAGGTCTTTTGTCTCCCTAGGTAGGTTTATTCCTAGGTATTTTATTCCTTTTGTTGCAGTGGTAAATGGGGGTGTTTCCTTAATTTCTCTTTCAGATTTTTCATCATTAGTGTATAGGAATGCAAGAGATTTCTATGCATTAATTTTGTATCCTGCAACTTTATCGAATTAATTGATTAACTCTAGTATTTTTCTGGTAGCATCTTTAGGATTCTCTATGTATAGTACCATGTCATATGCAAACAGTGACAGTTTTACTTCTTCTTTTCCAATTTGTATTCCTTTTATTTCTTTTTCTTCTCTGATTGCCATGGCTAGGATTTCCAAAACTATGTTGAATAATAGTGGTGAAAATGGACAACCTTGTCTTGTTCCTGATCATCCAGGAAGTGCTTTCAGTTTTTCACCATTGAGAATGATGTTTGCTGTGGGTCTGTTGTACATGGCCTCTATTATGTTGAAGTAGGTTCCCTCTATGCCCACTTTCTGGAGAGTCTCTATCATAAATGGGTTTTGAATTTTGTCAAAAGCTTTTTCTGCATCTATTGAGATGATCATATGGATTTTATTCTTCAATTTGTTAATATGGTGTATCACATTGATTGATTTGCGCATATTGAAGAATCCTTGCATCTCTGGGATAAATTCCACTTGAGCATGGTGTATGATCCTTTTAATGTGTTGTTGAATTGTTTACTAGTATTTTGTTGAGAATTTTTGCATCTATATTCATCAGTGATATTTGTCTGTCATTTTCTTTTTTTTGTAGATCTTTGTCTGGTTTTGGTATCAGGGTGATGGTGGCCTCATAGAATGAGTTTGGGAGTTTTCCTTCCTCTGAAATTTTCTGGAAGAGTTTGAGAAGTATGGGTGTTACCTCTCCTGTAAATGTTTCATAGAATGCACCTGTGCAGCCATCTGGTCCTGAACTTTTGTTTGTTGGAAGATTTTTAATCACAATTTCAATTTCATTACTTGTGATTGGTCTGTTCATATTTTCTATTTCTTCCTGGTTCAGTCTTGTAAAGTTATACCTTTCTAAGAATTTGTCCATTTCTTCCAGGTTGTCCACTTTATTGGCATAGAGTTGTTTGTAGTAGTCTCTTAGAATGCTTTGTATTTCTGTGGTGCCTGTTGTAACTTCTCCTTTTTCACTTGTAATTTTATTGATTTGAGTCCTCTCCCTCTTTTTCTTGATGAGTCTGGCTAATGGTTTATCAATTTTGTTTAATCATCTCAAGGAACCACCTTTTAGTTTTAGTGATATTTCCTATTGTTTTCTTTGTTTCTATTTCATTTATTTCTACTCTGATCTTTATGATTTCTTTCCTTCTACTAACCTTGGGTTTTGTTTGTTCTTCTTTCTCTAGTTCCTTTAGGTGTAAAGTTAGACTGTTTATTTGATATTTTTCTTGTTTCTTGAGGTAGAATTGTATAGCTATAAACTTCCCTCTTAGAACTGCTTTTGCTGCAGCCCATAGGTTTTGGATCATTGTGTTTTCATTGTCATTTTTCTCTAGGTATTTTTTGATTTCCTATTTGATTTCTTCAGTGATCTTTTGCTTATTTACTAACGTATTGTTTAGCCTCCATGTGTTTGTGTTTTTTACGTTTTTTTCACTGTAATTGATTTCTAATCTCATAGTGTTGTGGTCAGAAAAGACGCTTGATATGATTTCAATTTTCTTAAATTTACTGAAGCTTGATTTGTGACCCAAGATGTGATCTATCCTGGGAATGTTCCATGCACACTTGAGAAGAAAGTGTAATATGCTGTTTTTGGATGGAATGTCCTATAAATATCAGTGAAATCTATCTGTCCTATTGTGTCATTTAGAGCTTGTGTTTCCTTATTAATTTTCTGTGTGGACCATCTGTCCATTGGTGTAAGTGATGTGTTAAAGTTCCCCACTATTATTGTGTTACTGTCAATTTCCTGTTTTAGAGCTGTTAGCAGTTGCCTTACGTATTGATGTGCTCCTATGTTGGGTGCATGTATGTTTATAATTGTTATATCTTTTTCTTGACTTGATCCCTTGATCATTACATAGTGTCCTTCCTTGTCTCTTGTAACATTCTTTATTTTAAAGTCTATTTTATCTGATACAAGTATTGCTACTCCAGCTTTCTTTTGATTTCCATTTGCGTGGAATATCTTTTTCCATGCCCTCACTTTCAGTCTGTATGTATACCTAGGTCTGAAGCAGGTCTCTTGTAGACAGCATATATATGGGTCTTGTTTTTGTATTCATTCAGCAAGCCTGTGTCTTTTGGTTGGAGCATTAATCCATTCACATTTAAGGTAATTATCGATATGTATGTTCCTATTACCATTTTCTTAATTTGGGGGGGTTTGTTTTTGTAGGTCCTTTTCTTCTCTTGTGTTTCCCACTTAGAGAAGTTCCTATTGCATTTGTTGTAGAGCTGGTTTGGTGGTGCTGAATTCTCTTAGCTTTTGCTTGTCTGTAAAGCTTTTGATTTCTCCATCGAATCTGAATGAGATCCTTGCTGGGTAGAGTAATCTTGGTTGTAGCTTATTCTTTTTCATCTGTTTAAGTATATCATGCCACTCCCTTCTAGCTTGTAGAGTTTCTGCTGAGGAATCAGCTCTTAACTGTATGGGTGTTCCCTTGTATGTTATTTGTTGTTTTACTCTTGCTGCTTTCAATAATTTTTCTTTATCTTTAATTTTTGCCAATTATGATTATTATTTGTCTCTGTGTATTTCTCCTTGGGTTTATCTTGTATGGGACTCTCTGCGTTTCCTGGACTTGGGTGGCTATTTCCTTTCCCATGTTAGGGAGGTTTTCGACTATAATCTCTTCAAATATTTTCTTGGGTCCTTTCTCTATCTCTTCTCCTTCTGGGACCCCTATAATGCGAATGTCATTGCGTTTAATGTTGACCCAGAGGTCTCTTATACTGTCTTCATTTCTTTTCATTCTTTTTTCTTTATTCTGTTCTGCAGCAGTGAATTCCACCATTCTGTCTTCCAGGTCAATTATCCATTCTTCTGCTTCAGTTATTCTGCTATTGATTCCTTCTAGTGTATTTTTCATTTCAGTTATTGTATTGTTCATCTCTGTTTGTTTGTTCTTTAATTCTTCTAGATCTTTGTTAAACATTTCTTGCATCTTCTCAATCTTTGCCTCCATTCTTTTTCTGAGGTCCTGTATCATCTTCACTATTATTATTCTGAATTGTTTTTCTGGAAGATTGCCTATCTCCATTTCATTTAGTTGTTTTTCTGGGGTTTTATCTTGTTCCTTCATCTGGTACATGGCCCTCTGCCTTTTCATCTTGTCTATCTTTCTGTGAATGTGGTTTTTGTCCCACAGGCTGCAGGATTGTAGTTTTTCTTGCTTCGGCTGTCTGCCTTCTGGTGGTTGCAGTCTCTAATTTTGTGTATTTGCACATATTCCTTAAGTACTCCTTACATTTCAGCTATCTTTGGTGTGGCTATTCTATTATTATGTTGCTATTTTTATTAATATTATATTTTAGATCACCAAAATGAATGAGCAAAAAAATGAATCAACCAAGTTAGTGCCAGTGAGCAAAGTTCATGTCTCTTACATAAAATAGAGGGTTTTCTGCTAGCATAAATAGTCCCCAGAATGCAGGTTAATAGGAATTTGTTTGTGTGTTTGATGCCAAGAATAGGCAAAGAGAATGCAGATATTCAGAGATATTTAAATAAGCAAGTTCATGTAATAAGCAAGTTCTGACAATCATAATAAAATGAAGCAAAAGGCTTGTCCCCATTTATTTCACCAATGAGGGATATTAAAAATCTGATCATACATTGCCTTAGCATTCATCAAACACACTGTTCTAAATAGCAACAACGAAAACATAGCTCCAGATGGGACTGCAAATATTTTGATAATGCTTTGAATCCAAATTGAAGAGGAATCAGTCAGAACTCTTAAGCCCCAAATCCTAAAATACTGTTAGAAATATTTAAGCTTTCACCCCCTCTTCATCCACATTGCAACTGTATATTCACATAGGCTTTTGCTACTTATTACTAGGTTTTTTTATTGTTTTAAATTTATTTTTAATTATAAAAGTAACAGACCAATTCATTTTTACTGTAAAATTTTAATAAAGTCAGGTTTAAAAAATATTCTCCATGACGTGTTCCCCACTGTTTTCTATTTGTATACTTGTGGGCACATTTAGAAATAGATATTTTTTGGAGGTGTCCTAAATCTGTCCATGTCCACACACTCACACACACACAATTCTTTTAAGAGGCTATGTAATATTACATACTATAGTATAATCATCTTCCATTTAATAAAACCTTAAGTTATATTCTTGCTATCTGTTGTTAGTAACAAACTACCCTAAAACTAAGTGGCTCAAAACAATGACAATCATTTGTTTGCTTGTAAATCTGTAATTGGGAAAGGGCTTGGTGAGAAGCGTCCTGTATATGCCATGTGGCATCATCTGGGGTGGTTTCACTAATGGCTGCTTACTCTGCTTCCAAGATGGCTTATCCACATGGCTGACAAGTTGGTAATGACTGTTGGCTGAGATCTCAGAAGGCCAACCAGAAACTGTTACTTAACCTAGGAAGTCAAATAGCCTCCTGTGCACAGGACTCTGTCAGTGAGTGAAAGCACAAACTCAGCCCAGGTTTAATAAATGGGGAGATAGACTCTCTCTCAACAAGGGAGTGATATATTTCTGAAAATTTGTGTGATAAACTCTATCTCGACGAGGGAGTGATATATTTCTGAAAATTTGTGTGCAATGATAAATATTTTTATAGTCATCTTGAAAAAAATAAAATGTGCCACAACTTATTTCCAAATCTTTCAGTATATACCATTGCATACCTCTTGGTGGAGATGTTAAATCTATCTCTATGTATTGGAATAGCCATACCTCCCAGTATTTCTAATCTATCTATCAATCATCTATCTATTGATGGGTAGCATCAATCGCCTATCCAGCCATTCTAATATTCTATCAAAAAGCAATACATATTCACAGTATATGAGAGGCTCAATTTTCAACACAAATAACTCACACTAGATTTTGTTTTTTCTTTTTCTGGGCAATCTTATGGGGGAAAATGATATCTCATTGGCTTAGTTTACGTTCCCTTAATTACTATTTGTGTTAAGCAATTTTCATAGTTATTACTAACTTTAATTTTCTTTTCTGTGCCCTATTTAATATTTTTCATGTCTCTCACTAGGTTTTTTAATGAATATGCAAGACTATCTTATAGTGGTCTTATTTTTTTACTACTATATAAGTTATTTTACAGATTGCAAATAATTCTCTGGTGTTTTGTTTTGTATTTTTATTTTCTATACTTTTTACAGAGTTTTGTGGTATGTAAATAAGTTTATAGGCTGTCAACTTATTTTCTATTATGGCTTTTGTATTTTATGACTTGCATAAGAAAGCCTTACACACCATATACCACTACCTTAAAACCATATTTACCTTTACTTTCTTCTAACGAGTGAAAGGTAGTTTTTAAATGTTTATCTTTTAATCTAACATGAGTTTTGCTTGAGAATGATGAGAGGTAGGTAAACGGTTTTCTTTTCCTGAGAGGTAGTCAATTATTACAGCATTATTTATTGATAGCTCACATTTGCCTCCATGAATTGAAAATATCAATATTATTATTCATACCTCTTTTTATATATAACAATTCTATAAGGATAATATATATAATATATGTAATAGGCACAATATATAGAATATACATGATATATATACATATAATATAACATTTATAGATTATTGAACATATCCAATTATCCATTTTTCCATTTCTGGGCCAATGTCATGCTTCTTAATAGTAATAGCTTTGTTGTTATATAATTTAGATACTATAAAATTCACCCTTTTAAAGTGTACAATTTAGTGGATACAATTCACAGAGTTGTGCATGCATTATCAGTGTCTAACTCTAGAACACTTCATCACTCCCCAGAAGAAACTTCAAATCCATTAGCAGTCAGTCCCAATAATCCCCTACTCCCAGACCCTGGCAACCACTAATCTATTTTCCATCTCTATCGATTCACCTATTGTGGACATTTCATATAAATGAAATTATGTGATGTGCAGCCTTTTGTGCTTCTTCACTTAGCATGTTTTCAGGAATGATCCATATCACAGTATGTGTTGAGGCCAATTCCATGTTGATGTATTTATTATACTTCTATGGAGTATTCTGACATCCAGCAGGGTAAATCATCCATCATTGTTCTTGCTTAAAATGTTCTTAGCTGTTAAATGTACATTTCTTCTTCCAGTTTAAATTTTGTATGTGTGTGTCAGTAAGTTTACTGGGCTTGCTTTGAGCTTACAAATTAATTTGAGTAGAATTGTTGACTTTGCAATATCAACTCTTCTTATCCGTGTACATGAAATACTCCTCTATTCAGTCAGGATTTCTTTTACGCTGAAGATTTGTAATTTTCATCACTGTGAAAATTTCTTCTCAAGTGAATTATGAAGAATTATTTAGTGTTAGTTACTATTGGAGTCATGATTTTTTTCCTGTAATATATTTTAATTGGTTATAACAATTATATTATCGGAAAATATTTTTTTTCCTTTCCAATAATTATAATTTGTATTTTTGAAATATTGACTTTTTTCATTGATAAAGCAGTGGTTATAAACTGGGTACTGTTTTCTTTCCCCAAGGGGACATTTGTCAATGTCCTGAGACTTTTTTTTTTTTTTTGGCGATACATGGGCCTCTCACTATTGTGGCCTCTCCTGTTGCGGAGCACAGGCTCCAGACGCGCAGGCTCAGCGGCCATGGCTCACAGGCCCAGCCGCTCCGCGGCATGTGGGATCTTCCCAGACCGGGGCACGAACCCATGTCCCCTGCACTGGCAGGCGGACCCTCAACCACTGTGCCACCAGGGAAGCCCCTGAGACATTTTTGATTGTCATGACTAGGGAGATGTTATTCACATCAAGTGATGAGAAATCAAAGATCCTGGTAAACATCTTACACTGCACAGAACAGTGTCCCACACAAAGAGTTATCTGGTCTACAATAACAGTGCCAAAGGTAGAAACCCTGAGTCAAAACATTCAGTACAATGTCAAATAGCAGTAATGAAATCAGGCACCTTATATTGTTCCTGGATTTACTTATAGTATCAGTGATGCTTGTTTTTTGGTTTCTAAAAATGAGCTTTATGAAATTTTAAAAGTTTTCTTCTATTCCTAGTTTGCTAATGTAAGTTTGCATGTTTGTATTTTAACCAAGAGTGGGTGTTGAATTTATTATTATTCCTGTAGCTGATGAGATGGTCATATGATTTTTTTACCTTAATTTATTAACATAGTATAACAAATAAGCAGATTTCTAATTTTTGTCTAAACTCATATCCCTAGTACAAACCTTATTCACTTCTCTAAATGTATTTCTGAATTCTATTTACTTTTTTTAAAGTCTAGGTTTATTAACAAAAATGACCTATAGTATTTATATTTGTGTTTGTGTGTATGTATATAGTCTCATACAGCTGTGTGTTCATATTCTTTAAAACTGTGATTTGGAAGTTATTTGAACTTTTTAAAATGAGTTTTTAAATTGATTTCTTTATGCTATAATATTATAATATATGCTATAATATTCTATGAATTGAAAGATTGCTATAACATGAATGACAAAGTTCTCTGAGGGTTTCAATTTACTCATAAAAATATTTGGTAATGGTGCTATTTTTGAAGATAAATTTTTAAAATAAAAATAATATACTAGAAAATACATTGTAAAAGACTGCTTCCAATGTTTCAATTAGATGCTTTAATTATACTAAGACATTTAATCTCCTTAACAATCCTATGAGATACTTGCATTTCCCCCATTATACAGATGAGATACCACTGTACCCAAAATTTAGTAACTGTTTTTAAGAAGCTTTGTCTATTCTATTAACTAGCCCAAGTATTCAAATTCTTTCATTTGAATCCCAATGACAAGCAGCTGTTGGGATTTTCTGTCTGGAGACATCTCTTTACCGAGTTAAGGTACAAAAATGTGACTTGAACCAGATTTTAGTTAAATTAATTCTTCCAAAGTCCTAGGTTCCAGATTTGGCTATGTCACTTGCTAGTTGTAAGATCTTGATCAAGGCATTTTCCCTATATGATCTCAACTTTCTCATGTGTAATATGAAGCAGCATGAGCAGATGATGTCTTGGGGGCCTTCTAGATACATAAAATTTGGCAGGTTTTCAACCAGTGCTTCACTATAATAGCTGTGCAGTGACAAATATTTTATAAATGGACAAATATATGAGGCAGGTATGCAATGGATTCAACTAAAGAAGGCCTATGTACTACTTGGGTAAGAATTTTACACTTAGCCAGAATTCCAATGTGGCTTAGAAATCAAATATATTATATTATTAGAGCAAGAATACTCTTTTAATTCCCAGGCTTTCATTCTTTGCTAGTGTTTGGCCAGAGAACTGCTCTGTGAAGAAATCTGAGGTTACTTCTGGACTTGGTATGAAGTAATATCTGTCATGGGCATGGAATGTGAGAGCAGTAGCACATTGTCATTTATTTGCCATCTCTACCCCAGATTTGTATCTGTCTATCATCTATCTATCTAAATACATACATACATACATATAAACATACATACATACAGCTTTCATAATATAAAGGTCACATATTGTGAGTGACAACAGAAAGCAAAGAATCTTCCCTGTGAACCCCTGAAAAAATAAATAATGAGCCAATCCTGGAGAGAGATTAACCTAATGTTTACATGTTAATAAGAGTCATGATGATTTACAACGTGTTCGCTTTTCAGCAGAAACAACATTCTCTTTTAGCAGGATGCTACAGAGTGCCTCATTCTGTGATGGAGTCAAAAGGTAATTCTCTTTTTCTAGCTGTTCAGCCAAACATAAATATCATGCTTAAAAATATCATTTGATTTTTGTTACTTTTTTTCTGGTACGCGGGCCTCTCATTGCTGTGGCCTCTCCCGCTGCGGAGCACAGGCTCCGGACACGCAGGCTCAGCGGCCATGGCTCACGGGCCCAGCAGCTCCGCGGCATGTGGGAAGCCCTGATTTTTTAATAGAGAAATCTTCAAAGAGCTCTCTAGAGTTCACTCTCTTAATCAAATGTTTGATGAGAATTTTTTTTTCTTGGAGATTATGGTTCTTGCTAGAGTAGAAGAACTTTCATTGCTAAAAATGTTAAGTAGGGCTTCCCTGGTGGTGCAATGGCTGGGAGTTCGCCTGCCAATGCAGGGGACACGGGTTCGTGCCCTGGTCCGGGAGGATCCCGCATGCCATGGAGCGGCTGGGCCCGTGGGCCATGGCCGCTGAGCCTGCGCGTCCGGAGCCTGTGCTCCGCAACGGGAGAGGCCACAGAAATGACAGGCCCATGTACCACAAAAAAAAAAAAAAAAAATGATAAGTAGTAGCACTATACTAAGAACATATTGATTGCTAGGGTTTGAATAAGGATTATCCTTTTTCAATACCTATAATTACCTTCCAAATGTAATACTAAAAGTATGAAATGTACTTCACATTTAATTAGAGCAAATTTTTTCTTTCTTTCCTTCCTTCCTTCCTTCCTTTCTTTTTCTACAGTGAATAGATGAACCTAGTTCACTATAAGCTCATAAGTACTGTTTTGAAATGTACAACTTTTCAAAAGATAATTTATGTGAGACACCAAAGGCAGAAGTAGTAAATATACACATGTACATCCCAGTGTTGTACTTTATTTTTCATACCTAAATCCTAGGGTCTATATTTAACTATTTGAGAAAAGCAGAAGAACAGAAAGAAATGAACCCAGTTGCAACTCATCACATAAATAGCTTTCCCATAAGAATGTCACCAATTGTTTAGTTCCTTTGTAAAGCCAAGTTAATAATAAATTATACTTTATCGCAGATGAAATTAACATAGAAATCTCAGTTGTAATCATTTTCAAAAGCGAATGAAATATTTCTCTCACCTGAATATTGGTAGCAACTTAATGGTGAGAATCACTAATTCGGAATTAGAATCAACTATAGTTTTAATTATGTGTAAACAGTAATTTATCTAGAAAGGTTTGAAAATATGGGATTGTTGCTAAGTATATATACAGATGGATTGTCCATATTATGAAGAAGATATGCCTACAGCTGATTAGTAAAATCAAGGTACCAGGTGGGGCCTTTTAAGAGAGAGTATAAACAGAAAAGGAAAGAATCCTTTGCTTTGAAATGTTTTGTGGCTCTTTGAATTTCTTGGATTAAGTTCCATACTACTTACTGCTCAAAGTTCTATACTACTTACTGCTCAAAGTTCTATAATATCTAACCTCAGTTTGTCTAACATTAGTTCCCTACTCAAATATGTAAGTCTAATCAAACTGATCTGTTCTTTGTACCCTAATCAATTCATGTATCAGTGTTTTACTCTGAGATGTCTTACTATCCCTATCTGATTTTATAAGTTTCATCCTTTCTTTAAGGTCTGTTGCCAAGAACTGTAAAGGATCTCTACTTAAAAGCTCACAGGTTAGTCTACCAGAGTTTCCTGATGAAGTTTTATGACAGTTTTATGACAGAAGACATAAAACTCCTGGGTCAGAGACAAAGGACTTTATTACTCAAAGCATAGCAAGTTTCATGAACTTCATGTTTGCACTGGTTCTCCTGGCCCACAAATCTCATGAAAGCAACATGGAGCAACCCAGGTGGATGTTATGTATTCAAGGGTTTGTGTCACAGCCAAGGAATTCAAGATTAGGAGACCTGAATCTTTTACACTGGATGCAAACAAGCCTGCCCAAAATCTTCCCCAGAGGGAAGCATTATTTTTACCATATTGGACAGCCTTCTGTTCTGCAAGAAAAGATACACTATTTCTACCTTACATGACTGTTTAGTATACAAACATGCTTGTAAAGATAGTTCAGAACAAAAGTTGTTTGTATAAACAGTGCCTGTGCTCAAAAGACATGAGAAATGAATGAGACCCATGTAGAAGTACCTTCCAACATTCATTACTCTCATGAAGCTTACCATTATGACCCAAGTCCTGTCCCCACTACCTTTTCTGGACTTCCACCTAACATTTAGTGCATACTCTCACATTTGTAACTTATCATCAGAGTGTACTTAGTATAATGCTTGGCACCTACTGAGCATGTAATACATGTTAGCTATGATCATTTGCTTCATTTGCTTCATTCTGGGTATATGGCTATCTCACAAAAGAGAGAATAAATCCTTTGATGGTAAGAACAGAATCATTTTAGTAATCTCAGGGACTAGCATAGGCAGAAAGAGTATATACCTAAGTTCTTCAGAGTCTCCCTCTAACTGAAACTACTCCCAAGATTCTTAAACTGTCTTTCTAAAAGTATGTGAGTCTAAAGGACAAATACTTCCTGCTCCAGAATTAGACTCCCTTAATGAATGATGTCAAAATGTTCTACTGCTCCACCTTCTGAATGATTGGATGCCTTAAGTTCACCTGGCTCTCTTGGACAGTGGACAGATGTCAGCTCTCATATTTTATATACACCTAAACCCTTTGGTCTGCCAAGATTTCCTGGATTTCTGACCTTAGATACCTCACTATCTCACATATAATCCTGAATTTGTCTAGAAATCATATCCTCCCACTGTTACAGAGCAGGTTAACATCTTTCTGGATGCATTCTGACCTCACTAGACTTATCTACACTCTGGTTCACAATCAACATTCAGTGAATTGAGGTGAATTAGCCATGTCCTACCAACAACTGACCATCTCATTTTTCCTACCATCTTCAGATTTTCCTTTCGAGCAGCAATACAAAATGGTGCCTAAGAGTTCAGGCCCTGGGTATTATGCTTGGGATCATATTTTGTTTTTGCCTTCTTATGGCTCTTGGGTAAGTAATCACTCTGTACTTTCTCATGTATCAAATGTAGATAATATTCCTCATTTCATTCAGTTGTTATGAGGTAATATATCTAAAGCCCTTAACAAAGTGTCAACACATGACAATTGTTCAATAAATATTAAGTATCATTGCTTATTATTATTATTGTTGTTATTAGTATTATCATCAATCTCTGAAGAACTTGGATTATGACTCATAAAAGTGGGCGGGATACTATTCACATGATTAATCAAATAATACAAGTGATAATCCTACCATAATTTCAATGCCCAGGAACCCAATTCAAGCCAGAGAGATTGCTTGATCCACTGAGATAAAATTCTGCTGCAAAGATGGTGGAATTTCCTTTTGCTAAATGGATTCTATTTTTGAGCCTGGTCCAGCAGAACATTTGTGGTACGTGTATCCCCCTACATCATTCTCTATCCCTCTATCAGGTGTGCATGATTTTCTGAGAAATGACTGCTGTGAAGAATCTGGAAAGGGACCAGAAGCAGTAATGGTTGAACAATCTCAAGAAGGAAGATAGAAGTTGGACATATTCTAGGAAATTAAAAAGGGAAGATGGTTTCATAACTATCTTCAACATTACAAATGGTAATCATCTCTCCTCAAGATGGAAAGAGGAGGAAATAGGATTAAAATATAATCAGAGAAATTCAGGTTGTTTATAATGTAGTTTGAAAGGAACCATGACTCAAATCCCACAGCAGAGAAGGAGGACAATAAGGAAGTATAAAGATATCCTGGAAATGTTTATAAATTCTGTACATTATCCACCTCTTTCTTATCTCTCAAAAGCCTCCGATAAATGTGTCATTATGTATGCAAATAAGAGAAACTGTGCCATAAAAAATAATTCTTTTCTTGTTCATAGTTTTAAGTACTATTAATAATTGAATCATTTGAAGTATTCACATAGGTCTACTTAAAATAAAAAAATATGAAAACAATGTAAGTAGAAAAAGTCATACACTTAGTAATTAAACTCTTACTTTTTTATATTGCCCTTGATTGAAATCAAAGCATTACTCAAAAATTAATAAATGAGTTAAATTTCTGAAACGCAAAATTTTATTTTCTGTTTGTTTTTTATTGTTTTGTGTGAAAGACAAGACTATTGAACAAATGCATTGCTTGTGTCCAAATACATGTCTGAAACAAGGCCTATTCTTGGTTTATATCCCATTGAGAGAATTGTGGCCTCATTTTCTCTTTCACATTATTTAATATTTGGTTGCAGCCGCTCTTTGGCAGTAGGTAGGGTATTTGATAATTCTTCTGTGTTGCATAAATATCTTTACTTCAAAGAGACTGCCTGTCTATATCCCACTGGAATTATTTCAAGCCAGATGCCTAATTCTGTCCAACATCCTTAATGTTTTCAAAATCATCTTGGGTGTTGTTAATGGGGTATCATTAGGTACAGTTTGAAACTTTGTAATGGGAAGTACATGAATTCAGTCTGTTTGTGCAACATGAGTTCTTGCTTCTGAAGTCTTTGGGGGTTTTCTTGTATATACCATTCTCTTAATATCTTAATTTCTTCTCCAGGTGACTTAATTATGTAGTCATGGTAAATATTATCTTTCTATTTGACAGATATTTATTAAAATACTAACAGAATCCAAACATTGCACAAGCACTGTGATAAGATGAGATGCCTTCATCATAGATGCTATGATACAGTTAGGAGGAAAAGAAGCACTGTAGAAATAAACGCTAGCACAAAAGAGGTCAGATACAATGGGCCATGAGATCCCAGACTTGGGGACTCTAAAGATTGCTGGGTGAGAGAAGAAACATTTTGATTAAGGCCTCTGTGTCCTAGAAGCACAAGGAAAATAACTCCAAGAAGGAGGGCATGATTAAGCAAAAGTATAAAAGGAGGATATGTTTTTTCCAGAAGCAGAAAGTAACACTGCATCAACTGAAGGGAGGTTGGGAGAAAAAAAAAAAAAAGTAATATGTTGAGGCATCTGGCTTTATCCTACAGAGGAAGAAAACTATTAAAATTTTAAAACAGGGTGTAGCATGGGCAGATTTATATTTGACAAAGATAAATCTGAAGGTCACAGGTTGGACAGATTATATGGGAGATAAACTTAAGTAGCCATATCACTTAAGAAGTACTTGAGTCACTACCCTGAGAGATTGAACTAGCACTAGAAATGGAGAGAAGAGAAATAATTCAAGAATAGACTATTCAGAAGCTATTTCAGTTCCACATCTAACACACAACCATAAAAAAGGCTCAATAAATTCCACTTGAAAGAAAGAAAAAAAATTAATGCATTAAAAATAGATTTCAAATTAAAATTGTCAGAGCTTTGAAGATAATGGAGTCATATTTTATGTTCTTACATATTTTCTTCACCTTTTTCCTCTGTATTGAAAGCAGGGTTATTTCAAATGTATTCATATTTGTAGATTTATGACAGGTTGGTAGATTTGTTGGGTTTTTTTTTTGGTTTTGAAATATCTGTGTTGTAATAAGATGTCCCTCAGGATATCTGGGATTACACTGCTTAGTCCGATAGCCAATGGCCATGGGCTTTATGTCTTCCCTTTTGCTGATGAGCCCATTACAATTCAGTGAAGTCCCAAGAACATTTTTGCATTTCGGGTTTGGGTCATAATGGGAACAGAAATCTGGCTCTATTCCACAGCTCCTCCCACGCTACCAAACAAGAGGGTGTCAAGAAACTGGGTAAACCAAAAATCCTAGGAATTCTTACAGTATGTAATAAAGAGTGAGAATTTACTCACATCAACACCAATCACCTTTACCCTCCTCTCTTTTTACTGATTTTCATAGGTTCTTCTTACCTTCAAAGATATAACTTATTTATTTTTCAATTTTAGGAAATTTAACTTTGATAAAATACTTCTAACTAACCTACAGCCCATTTTCTACCTGTCCCAATAATATCTTTATAGAATTTGTTTTCTAGTTCAAGAGAGATCCAGGATCTCATATTGTATTTAATTGATGCATCATTTTAGCCTCCTTTAATCTGGAGCAGTTACGTTTAGCCTTTATTTTACATGACATTGATATATCTGAAGAATATAGTGCAGTTATTTTATAGAGTGTCTCTCAATTACAGTTTGATGTTTTCCCCAAACTTGAATCAGGCTATGGATTTTTGGCTTGAATATGACATTAGGCATATTATATCCTTAAGGTATCACATTCCAAGACATATGATATACATTTGTATTTTACTTGTGATGTTGTTTAAATGACTGCATTAAGGGATTATCCAGTTTCTGCACTTACAGTTTGTATGCATTAATATAATTTGACTTTTAGAATTAATATATAATTTGGAGGCTATGTAAATATCCTGCCCTCATCAAACTTGATCCTCCCATAAGATGTTGAATTTGATGAATTTTTGCCTGAATCAATTTTTACTATGATAATTGTAAAATAGTGATTTTTTCACATTAATTACTTCTTTCATATTGATTAGTTGACATTTCATCATAAGAAAGAACTTTCCCTCACCTTATCTATCTTCTGTGTATCTATTTATCTATCATCTTTAATTTAAAATATCTATCTAAGTATGTCTTAATCAGTGTGGACTCATGGATTCTAATTATATATTGCATAGCTATTTACAGCTGTTAAATATTCATTATAAACCATGAGTTTTAGCATTTAAAAAAAATGTCTTTATTTCATTGAGTGTTTTTTCTCTCTCTCTCTCTCTTTTTGTTTTTGGCTTGTTTCTCCTTAGTCTGGTATCTGCTTTCTTTTTGCTTTCAGTTACCCAGTATATCTTTGTCCATCTCTTTATTTTTAGCCTTTTTGATTTAATTGGTTTCAGGTGTGTCATATATACATAGAGTTAGGTTTACCTTCATGAGACAGTTTGAAAATCCTTTTCTTTGCTAGGTGAGTTAAGCTCATTGATAATTATGGATATGATTTGCCTCAATTCTGCTGCATCATTTTATGCCATAATTACGGTGTGTATTATATTTACTGTGTTTCCCCTCACTGTTAGTTGTTTTCCTTGCTTCGTTATTTAAGAAGATTTATACTTTTCTAAAACTGTGATTACCTTTGTATTATACCTTTACTGGTGCCCTGAATTCCTCCTTTTAAAATTAATCTCTTTTCTATCTGCATTGCCAGTTTTAAATGGCATTCCCCTCTTCAATAAATGGTGCTGGGAAAACTGGACAGCTACATGTAAAAGAATGAAATTAGAACACTTCCTCACACCACACACAAAAATAAACTCAAAATGGATTAAAGACCTAAATGTAAGGCCAGAAACTATCAAACTCTTAGAGGAAAACATAGGCAGAACACTCTATGACATTCATCACAGCAAGATCCTTTTGGACCCACCTCCTAGAGAAATGGAAATAAAAACAAAAATAAACAAGTGGGACCTAATGAAACTTCAAAGCTTTTGCACAGCAAAGGAAGCGATAAACAAGACCAAAAGACAACCCTCAGAATGGGAGAAAATATTTGCAAATATTTACAAGCAGCTCATGCAGCTCAATATCGAAAAAACAAACAACCCAATCCAAAAATGGGCAGAAGACCTAAATAGACATTTCTCCAAAGAAGATATACAGATTGCCAACAAACACATGAAAGAATGCTCAACATCACTAATCATTAGAGAAATGTAAATCAAAACTACAATGAGGTGTCACTTCACACCAGTCAGAATGGCCATCATCAAAAAATCTACAAACAACAAATGCTGGAGAGGGTGTGGAGAAAAGGGAACCCTCTTACACTGTTGGTAGGAATGTAAATTGATACAGCCACTATGGAGAACAGGATGGAGGTTCCTTAAAAAACTAAAACTAGAACTACCATATGACCCAGCAATCCCATTACTGGGCATATACCCTGAGAAAACCATAATTCAAAGTAGTCGTGTACCACAATGTTCATTGCAGCTCTATTTACAATAGCCAGGACATGGAAGCAACCTAAGTGTTCATTGATAGATGAATGGATAAAGAAGATGTGGCACATACATACAATGGAATATTACTCAGTCATAAAGAGAAATGAAATTGAGTTATTTGTAGTGAGGTGGATGGAACTAGAGCCTGTCATATAGAGTGAAATAAGTCAGAAAGAGAACAACAAATACTGCATGCTAACATATATATATAGAATCTAAAATAAAAATGGTTCTGAAGAACCAAGGGGCAGGACAGGAATAAAGATGCAGACGTAGAGAATGGACTTGAAGACACGGGGAGTGGGAAGGGTAAGCTGGGACGAAGTGAGAGTGGCATGGACATATATACACTACCAAACGTAAAACAGATAGCTAGTGGGAAGCAGCCGTATAGCACAGGGAGATCAGCTCGGTGCTTTGTGACCACCTAGAGGGGTGGGATAGGGATGGTGAGAGGGAGATGCAAGAAAGAGGAGATATGGGGATATATGTATATGTATAGCTGATTCACTGTGTTATATATCAGAAATTAACACACCATTGTAAAGCAATTATACTCCAATAAAGATGTTAAATAAATGGCATTCCTTGATATTTACCCAATACTTATATTACAATTAGTGTTCATATTCTAGTTTTCTCTTTTCCTTTCATTTCTTAGTTGCATTCTCCTACTTTGTGAGAAATATGTTTATAAACAGATCTTCCACACCTTCCAACGGGGTTACATCTGATAAACCTATCATAAATTGAAAATATCGTAAGTCGAAAATGCATTTAATACACCTAACCTACTGAACATAGTAGCTTAGTCTGGCCTTCCGTAAATGTGCTCAGAACTCTTCTATTAGACGACAGTTGGGCAAAATCATCTAACACAAAGCCTATTTTATAATAAAGTATTAAGTATCTCATGTAATTGATTGACTACTGTACTGAAAGTGAAAAACAGAATGGTTGTCTGGGTACAGAATGGTTGTAACTGGATCAGTTGTTCACCCTCGTGATTGCGTGGCTGACTGGTAGCTGCAGCTTGCTGCCACTGCCCAGCATCAGGTGAAGGGAAAAGATCAAAATTCAAAGTATGGTTTCTACTGAATGCTCTTTGCTTTCCCCCCATCATGAAGTTAAAAGGTCATAACTCAAACTATCCTATGTCTGGGGCCATCTGTATTATTCTTCCACCATGTCCTCACTCCTTTTTTAGTCTTAGATCTAGATCTAAAATTAAATATACTAAATACTTACCATTGTTGAGTTTTTCCAGGATGGAGCTCTTCCTCTAATAGATTTCTTTAGAGGGTTTTGCACTTTTAATATTTGAAGAACAGATTGGCTAGACATAAAATCTTTGGCCCACACTACATTTTCTTGAGTTTCTTGAAAGTCCTTCTCCACTATCACCTTGCCATGGCTGATGTGCTCTTGAAATATCTGGTGACCATACTGCTTTCTTATTTTTATAAATAATTTTGTCATTTTTCCTGTAGGCTCTAAGAATTTTTTTGTCTTTAAAGTCTAATAATTTTATCTTGATATGTTTTTGAGTAGTCAACCTGGCCCAAGCTTTTCCAGATACAACAATGAGTTTTTTTCAATATGCTGACATAGATTTAATTTTTGCTGGAAAATAGTTTTTTGGATTATAGTTATAAATATTAGTTTAGTTTCATTGTTTTGTTATTCTACTTAAGAGATTCTAGTTCCAAACATATAGATATTCTTTTCATGTCCTCCATTTTAAACACTTTTTTTTCCTAGCTGTTATTAATTTTCCTCTTTTTAATGTTTATATTGGTGGTTATTTTCCTTTTCTTTCAATGTCCTTTATTAAATTTTCATTCAGTTTTATTCTCCCTTGAGCACCTTGAATTTTATCCTCAATTTTTTATATTTTTAAGTTTTTAAAAAAATTTCTTTCCTGAGTTTTCTGTCAACTCTTATCGAACTTCACACTTTTTTGTTTTTGCTTATTTTTGCTCTTAATTCTTGAATTTAGAGTCATTTTTTTAAAATATACTTGATTTATTTAATTCATTTGAGATTGTTTTGTGATAGATTTGTTCTCCATTTGACTGGATATTTAGAAACATTTTTAACAGATTAAAAGCTTTCTGTTTTGTTTTGCTTTGTTTGAGTAGTTTGGTACGGAATTGCTCTGATTTTTTTCTATTTTGAGGTATTTGTGGACAGGGTTCCTATCTCATGAGTGCTCTCTTCTGCTAGTATAGTGACATGTAGTTTCATTAAGGGTTGGCATTGAGGATGGATTGTCTTATTTTGTGGTTCTATGCTGCTTCTGCAGGGCCTTTAATTTTTCCCTCTTCTTTTTTTTTTTCAAACACTACCATGCCTTGAAGGGGCATCTCTTCTCTCCCATTAGCTCTGAGGCTGCCTCCAATGCTACGCCCCTCTAGGCCCCTTGCTCTAGACTCTAGTAAGTCTCTGATCTGTGTCCAGGATTTTGGCACTTAGTGTTGGACTTTCTCTTCCTGGGATTGACTTTCTTTCCTGAGCTTTGTCTACATTTTCATCTTCCCTTTTCTATTCACTACCTTTGCTCCATTTAGATTCCTCTTTCTCTGCATTAATCTCTGCATTCATAAGCTTGCAGCCCTGAAGGGAGTTCCAACAGTAACTGTTAGAATTTTGATTGTTTCCCTACTCACTTTTAACTTGAAATTTACAACATTCTCTGACTCCTGTGAATACTGATATTTTTTGTATGATTGTCTCTTTAAGCTTCTCCACATGCACTATTTACTTACATTTTTATATGTTTGAATCAGTAATACATACTGAATTTTTATTCTGCTTTTTCACTTTGCTTTATATCATAACAATTATCCCATGTTTTCATAAACTTTACAATGCCTTTCCAAGTTTGAAATTTTTTAAACATAGTTTTCCATTACATAAGTAATACTGATTTAGAAATCTTACAAAGTATGAAAAATAACAATGAAACTGGAAAAGAGTAAGTCCATCTCTCAGAGGCAAACACCAGTGACACTTAAATTTTTCCTTTCCAGGATGTTTTTCTACACAGATTGATAGTGATGATACTGTACCTATAATTTGGCATACTGCTTTTTTCATTTATCTGTGTTTCATAATTGTTTTCTATGTAATTTAAATTATTCATAAACATAATTTTAAATGTCTTCCTAGTATTCCACCATATGGACATTCTCCTAATGTTGACTACTATTTTCATTACTGATAAAGACTCTACAATGAACATTTTTGTGCATAAATTTGCATCCATATTTCAGATTATTTCCTTAGAATATATTTCTAGAAGGGGAGTACAAACCCACCACATCATTATTACTGAATACTAAATTTTGATTCATTCTCAATTGCTTGGAAGCATGACTTTAAGTGCCCTCCTATAAAGGCATGGGTGGTAAGTATACTTTTGCAGTATGTACATATCTGGAATTGCTTATTCTCACCCTCATATATGATAAGTAATTTGATATAGTATAAAATATTGATCCACATTTTTAAAATTTCCATACTCTACATATGTTGCTCCATTAGCTTCTGTCACTTAATAATGCAGAGACTCTTAGAGCAGCCTGATTTTACTCCCTTGTGTATTATGTATCTTTTCCACCTGGATTTTTATCTATTAATAACTCATGAACTTATATCTCTAGTCCAGAGTGCACCTCTGAACACCAAGGACATATATGCAATAGTTAAGTTACCCTTTCCACTCTGATATCACACGGGCATCTCAGTTTTAACATGGATCTCAAACTTAACCAGCCTCAAAAACAGTACTCTTGGTCTCCTCCCACACCACACAGAAACACACACACATACATAATGCAAACCTGCTATACTCCAGCACACATACCTGATCATCCATCTAGCAGCTTAAGACAAAAACCTGGATCCTCTGTTTCTTACTTTTCCTCATATCCTACATGAAGTATCTCAATAACTATATGAATCGTGCCTTCAAAGCATAACACATGTTTACTTGTCTCCATCTGCACTGCTAACACACCTGTCAATTATATCTTACCTAGAATGCTTCAGTAACTTCTTGAAAGACCTCCTAGATATTTCCTTATTTTCCATTCTTCCACAGCAGCAAAGAAAATCTTTTGTTAAAAAGTAAGTCTTATTTTTGTCAATCCTGATCTTAAAAATCGTCCAATGGCTTCCAATAGTAGTAACAATAAAATCCTAAATCCTCACGCTGGCTTAGAGGGTCCTAAATAATCTTTTTTCTTCTCTGACCTGTGACCTTCCTCTTTCACTTGCTCAGTATAGTCAAAATATACGTTTCTCCTTTTCCCGAAATATACCAGCTTATTCCGATTTTAGGATCTTTTCAACAGCCATTGTTTCTTTCCAGAATGTTCCTGACTATTCCTGTTCCAGAGTTTTTGTTGTTGTTCTTGCTTGTTGTTCTTGTTTATTGTTCTTGCCTTGGATTAAAGGCTGCTTTCTCAGAGGCGCTTTCCCTGACCACTCAACTTTAAGTGATCTCTAATCACATTCTCTCACATTGCTCACCTATATTTTGTTCATCGTAACATTTATTAATATTGATGTCCTTTTATTTTTTTATCTTTTTGTTTATTTTCTGTCCTTCTTATCATAAAAGCCAAAACATTTCCATATTCTTTACTTCTATATCCCCAGAATCCAGAATAGTATTCTACAAATAAATTTAAATACAGGAATGAATATTTTCTTTACGTTGCAATGTTATTATGTGACAGAATTTATCTAAATATGTTCTCTGATCTCCACATTTCTTAACTGTTTCATTAGCATTTCATCTCTTTGTCCTATTCCTCTTCTTTCTCAGGGACAATTTTTTCTTCCTTGTCACTGACTATCTGTTATGTCAGTTTTAATCTTTCTTACCTCCTATGCAGATTGTAATCTTTCAATTCCATTTCCAGGCTCCCTTCATCCTAATATTTCCTTCTCTTTCCCTTTTCCCTTTATCTTGTTGATTTTAATTTCAGCTTGATCTCTCAATATTTATTTCTAGCCCTATTTCATCCAGGTTTTCATTTTTTCAGCTACTGAGAATGCCACATTACTTTGTTATTTTTCATCTAACTACCAAAGAAACATTGTTTTTGATCTTCATAATAATGTTAGCTTGTTCTACAATATTTTTGTGAGCCTCACAATGTGTGTGTATATGATTGTTTACTCATTCTTAAACCAGGGAGAAATTTGGCTAGACTCAGTGTTTGCCCACACGAACAAAGTGGGTATATAGATTTTTCTTTGCTCTGAGTTTTTTGGTTGGATAGCAGGTAAGTGCGTATAACTCTGCCCAGTCCTTCCTCTCACACTTTCTCTAGTGTAGATGTGTTGAGCTAAGCACTGATGTTGAAGATGAAAAACTAAATTTCCTAATACTGCTTCCAGAGCTCTTTCTCTTTCCACTTCCATCTTCAATACTTGATTGTGAGGATTATGCCTTCCAAGATGCAGTGTATCACTGACCATATCCCTCTCCCTCTGTCTGCCCAGTTGCTTTATCAATATTAAAATGTAATTATACAAAGACAGAAACTTACAGGTATTTGGGTGTATTGTACTCTGGCTGCCTCAAAGGGTAGCACACAGTACTAGAAAGATGGCTGCTCATATTTCTTGTGCGTAAAGACCTTTATTTATTCTGGAAAAAAAGCATGACAAAGGGCAGGGAAGTAATAAAAATTGTCAATAATTTCAGATGAGGCAATCTGATGTGGGCCTCTAATAAGACACTTTAATCCAGTTCTTCCCCAGCCCTCCAGTTAGGGTAAAATCCTCCCAACTTTTGGCGGTTGGTTGCCTCTTTGTCCTAATTATCAGTGTTGTGGGTTTGGATATTTCATTTGTTTGTTTTCCCATGTATTTTAATAGGAAATTGAAAGAAATTATTTTTGGGCGTGCCAGCCTGAAAAAGTTTTAAACATGAACCCCTCTAGCTATTTCTTAGACAAAACAACATTTCCAATTGTTTTCATTCAGATAGTGCTTTACTGTGGTGTAGGCTGTACATTTAATCAAGAAGAAACATCTTCAGGAAAGAAACATCTCTGCCTTAACAGAGAGATGGGACCTGCCAATTGGTAAAATTAAAATAAATCCAGAATAGCCAAGTATCTAAAATCAAACAACTACAATAACAAGTTTATTATGAACTTCCCAGAACATCTTATAGATTCACCTTTGAGGAGCTTGCATTGCTCATATTTATAACATGAGTAGTTCCTAGGATAAATATATATATGTGTGTGTGTGCGCGTGTGTGTATTTGAAGAGTCCGTCACTGGGCAAAAGGCATATATGTGATTCCTCAGGCCTGACCACAGGCAATTACAAGGCTTTGCCTGGCAGGCTTCATGGGGAAAGCTGCCCTCCCCACACAAGACTTGGTGCACAGCCAGTGCATGACAGTTCTCTAGAGAGAGTTGCAGTCAAGGACCCAGGTTCCCCTGGACCATCCATACTC
Source organism: Neophocaena asiaeorientalis asiaeorientalis (assembly GCF_003031525.2). Classification (NCBI taxonomy): domain Eukaryota; kingdom Metazoa; phylum Chordata; class Mammalia; order Artiodactyla; family Phocoenidae; genus Neophocaena; species Neophocaena asiaeorientalis. The sequence continues at coordinate 2,342,984 of NW_020172444.1, read as the reverse complement.
ATACATATATCTTCATTCCTAACTCAGGCACTTCCATTCAAAGGTTTCCTTATCAGGGCCTCAGCTGAAGTACTTTCCAGTACCTCCATCAAGACCACCTTATTGGGGTGCCTTGGCTGAGGCATTTTTCCTCACTCTGACTCATTACATTTCCACTCCTAGCCTTTCCATCTCTCCTTCCCCCTCCTCCCTGGGTCAATATAAATGCAGGAGGCTTTTGGATGAATCTCAAGACCTTCTAACCATATTCACCATTTTCTTCTACATTTACTAGCCATTCTCATTCCTGGAATCCTCAAAATCAGATGAAGTGTAAGTAACATTTGTTTACTTCTTTTATTTTCCTTCATTGGGATTAGAATCAGCCATTTGTCATGTCCATGATCTTCTGAAATACTAAATAATCCCTGCATGGCAGAGCATAGTTGATACTCTAGAAAATGGTGTCATTCCTCAACCCAGAACCCCCATACAAAACACTTCCTACTTCCCCTGATGCTACGTTCCTGTGTAAAAATGTTCACATTTGATTCCTGCATACTCTCCAAACTTATCTACTACTTACTTCTTTTGATACAAACATAGGGAACTATCTTTCCCATCCCATATACATCATGCTCAGTAATGATTCTATACCTTTGCATACTTGTTCCCTCTCCCTGGAATACACTATCTTGTATTGTAAAAAGAAAACCCCTGCTTCAAGTACCTTCTTAAGGGCTACCTTCTCTGAAAGTCATCTTTGACCTCTACCATTAGATTTAGGCTGCCTTTATCATATTTTCATCCTGGAGTTTTTACACCACTCTACTGTAGCAATTATAACATTACAGTATAATTATTTAGTTGCTTCTTGACCCCTGTGTGCAGTAGCTATTTGTATAAAAAGTGCCTGAAATTTCTCTTGGCATATAATGGATATTTAGTGAATATAGTTTAAAAGAACAAATGAATGATTCTCAAAGATAACACAGACAGAAACTAATTAGGCTAGAGTAGTCCTGATTTTTTGTCATCCATTAATATTATATCATCTGCCCTGAGTTTTGGCTGAGAGTCTATCTTTTCCAAGCTCTAGCTGTGAATATAAATTTTAAGTTATATTTGTATTTTTAGTAATTTATAAAGATCTAAGTTTTTAAATTTGGGGTAAAGAAAGCATATTCATTGAGTTATTTAGTATCCAGTAGAGACAGACAAATGGACAAAATTATATAGAACAATACTTATGAGCACTTAGAAATTAATAAGAACATGTCTGTGAAATTATTTCTTAAGGTAGTTAGAACATGAGGTGACATAATTCATTTTTAACCACAGTACATGTATGCAAGTTATATAATACATGCTAACAATGATAATGTGGGGTTATGAAAGTAGTTGGACATTTGTATCATGGAAAGATATTTAGGTAAATGGTTTTGCTTTTAAAATGGGTGTTTTAGAGCAAAATTCAATCATAAATAGGCAAGTCAATGATTGGTTGACTAGATTTAAAGGGCAGCTCTCTACTCTAAATGTAGCAGTGCCTCAGGACTCAGCTTTGCCTGAATGAAGGCATCCAGGCTGTGGGGTGCAATTTGAAATGCCTGGATTTTACAAAGCTTTGGCTGAGAGCAGAAGCGATTCTTTCTGAATAAGCAATGTAATTTGCTAGTACATACCAGAGAAACATGATATTATTACTCGTATTTCCACAGCAATTTGTTTTTCAGTGCAAGAGTGATCCTTCCCTCATGCTTACCAAAAAGAGATAAGAGAAATAAAGATGGCTTCTGCCTTCTAGACAAAGAGTATTGATTGTTCAACAAACCAGTAAGGATGAGTAAGTGCTAAATGGAAATCATAATAACACGATGATGATCTCTCTGGACAAAAATCAATAGAAAGGGAATGGTTTTATAAGAGATATACAATGTTATTATTCTAATACCTCAAGCCATAAAGCTGAGGCATTTGAGTGTGACATGACATATTAGCTGAACTGACTGGGAAACCATGGTGGCCAAAATGATCTCAGTCATTTCTGACAGTACATATCTCACTACCTCCTCACCTCCTCCCCTACCCACATACACACAGGAATGAGCTCCAGCTACATTTCCTTTCAGTTCCTCAATTTGTTGCAATTCCTGAACTTTGTTCTCACCTCAGGGCCTTTAACCTTGCTGTTTCTTATGCCTGGAACATCAGGTACTAGCTATTTGTCATCGTTCAGGTCTCTGCTCAAAAGCCATTTCCTGAGAAGACTTGCCAAACCACTGCACCTAAAAAAAAAAAAATCTACACTTTATCCCTTACCAGTATCTGTCTAGCCCATTCCCTTCTTTGCATTTACTCCATAGCCTCTCTGTGGTTGTTTTTGTCTTTGTTTATTTATTGTCTGTCTCCTGCCTTGGTAGAATGTAAGCTCTATATTTTATCTTATTCAGTATTGTCTTCCCCAGACTCCAGAACTTTGTTTGGAATATAGTGGGTTCAAAATAAATACTTGTTTAATGAATAGACAAATATCTTTTAATAACTGATTTTCCTAGTATATGTCTGTAATCTTTTCCTCCATCAGATTGCAAATTTCTTAATAGCAGGGTTAGGACAACATTCCCTTCTTCTGCCCCTTCTGACTACAGAAAACTGTACAATCCAGCTCATTCCTTTAAATCTTTTCCATTTCTGATTACTTGAACAAATATTAACTCTCTGTGGATAAAGAGGCTTGCTATTTTAGAAGTGTTTGTTGTTTATGTTTTTGTTTTCTTGGCCATTGGTTGGCCACATTTCTCTGTGAGTATAAGACAGATATAAGATATTATTACTAATTTTTTCTCTTTCCTCTCTGCTATTCCAGGAACAAAGTTACTATGTAAAATTAATCTTCCCCAAAACAGAAAATACTCTATATGAGGAAAATATTCTTTGCTTTTCAACTGTACATAGAAACCACAAATAAGGAGGAGAAAAAGCAAGTCAGCCTTTTTAAGCTTTTAGAGCTTCATGATATTCAATTGACTAACTGGTTCTTATACTTTAGTTACTGCTCATTAACTATAAAGGAGAAATTATCTTGGGTTCAAAGAGAAAGATAAACCATAGCTTTTTATTCCATAAGGGAAAATCTCATTATAACTTAAAGAATCAATGGGAGTAATATTGATATAAAATATAGAAGAGAACTATTAAATTGCCTCACTGAAGTATTAGTATTAGATGGATTTCTTCTAGGTCAGTAACTTTTTTCCCCATTTTCCTGGAGCGTTAATTATTTATTCATTAGTTTCCTTTGCTAACTGTGAAATTATTATTACCTTTTAGTTTAATCTGTACATTTTCTATATTCTCTATTCCTGTCTCATATCTAGAAAGTTTTCTAAAATAAAAATTTTCCCTCTACTGCTTGTGTATATTTATGGGTTTGAGATTAAAACTTAGATGCTATGTACATATACCCGAGAACTCAACATCTAAATTATGGCTTGCAAGAAAACTTGTTAGCATTTTCAATAATTTTCCCAAGTGTAAATTCAGGGAAAATCAATTTACTTTCTCTTTTTTTAATCTCAGGCTTAAGTTGTAATTTTGCAGTATCTAATATCTCTCTGAAGCTCATGGTATACTCTTCTACTTCTTTTCTATGTATTTCATACTGATCCTTGGAGTTGATCTTGAAAGAAAATTAATAGGCTATTTATTCAGTATTGCAGTGTTTCAGGTAACAAATGTATGACAGCTACTTAACCAATCCCTGAGTAGCCAACCAGTGAGTGTGGCATTAACGATTTTGGAGAAAGGTAACTAAGTACATCTATCATTTTGTCATGTGTGGTAAAAGAATGCATCAATCAGAGCATAAGAGGGATCTGTCTTTGTTTCTGTCTGTGGGTACTACTGAAATCTGTTACAAAAATCAATAGAACAGGTATGGTAAGCTGCATTTACGTTGATTAACTAAAACAAATGGAAAAATAGAAGGTATGAGACTGGTAATATAGCTCCTAGAATGAAGCAGAGGTCAGTTTCCTGAAATAGAAATCATCTTTCTGAATTTGGCATTCCTGAGCGGATTTTCCAGTATCAGTGTCTTATAAACATGATCTAAATGATTGAACTGTTAACTTTGTAAAGGAATTATACTCCAATAAAGACGTTAAAAAATTTTTTTAATGATATTTAACCTCATACAAGGAGAAGTAAACTGATAATCCAGTCATGGGTGTTTTATCCTGTTAGTTAATTCCACACTATATAGAAGTCATTTGGGAGCTTTTCAATGCACTTTCATCCTAACACAAAAGCCTAATGTCTGTCTCTGCAACAGTATCCTTCCTATGCCTTTATCTTTTTACTACTAGAATCTCTCCATCTCAGTACATTCTGCCATCTGTAATTTCATTAGCAAAAGCAGATGAGGAGAAAAGGATCTAACAAGAGATGAGGAAAAAATAAGCATTTGCTGAGTGTTTGATATAAACGAAAGAACTGAGGGAGCAGATAAGAGGAATAAAGAGGTTCAAGATGTCAGTCCTTAAGACAGGCAAGGAAATCACATGAGCAAGGAAAGAATATAATTTTGAAATATATCTAAAAGTTATTAAAAACCAATGACAAAGGAAGCAATAAGTTACATTTCTTCAAAGAAGGATAAAACAATGATTCAGTTATGAGAGAATAAGAATTGAGGTCTACTTTCAAACAATTTGCAAGTACACATAAAATTCAAAAAATGTGATAGACATATTCTCATGCATATCTAATAAAGTACAAGCTGATGCAACATATTTGGGAAGCAATTTAGTAATATTTGTAAAGTGCCTTAAAGTTGTTAACATTCTTTGACTCAATAATTGCCATTCGAGAAATCTATTTGAAGTAAATATTCTGAAATTAAGGAACTATACATGAAACACAATGCAGTGTTATTTATAATAATCAAAATATTGACCCAACCTAAATTTTCAACAATAGAGAAATGTTTTAATAAATAATGCATATCCATTCAAATACGTTTTGGGGAATGATACATAGAAAATGATTCATTATAAAATGTTAGGTTAATAAAATAAAAGCCACACACCATTCCCTGTATATTATTACTATTTTTATACATAAACATTAATTATTTATATTGTTGAGATAAAAGCATCTCAGTTTTTATTTGTTAAGCAAATCCTGAAAATAATTACATTGTTGACTGAAATGAAAATTACTGGAGAAAGCATAGTGTGGGCCTTGGAATTTTAATAATTTGAATTCAACTTTTTCAACTACATGGCAGAAATATTTAATGCTTACTGAAGTTTCCATGTGCCTAACCTCCCTTTGGCTTAGGTTGAAACTATAGGAGTAGTTTCAGGTCCTGATCAAAGGACTATAAAATATGCTGTTATCATGTCAAGAAGTTAAGCACCTACGTGCCTCTACCATCTTTCTCTTCCTTTGCAATGATCTCGTTCAAGGCTATGTGCTCCAGGTAGTGTAATTATAAAATAGAGGACAGTCCAACTCAGACTGTGACATGAATGAGAAATAGATTTACTGTTTTAAGCCAGGGAGGTTTAAGGCACTATCTGTTCCTAGAGCATAACCTAACCTATCCTGACTAATATACATTATTTAATAGCTCCTATGAACTTGAAATAGTTATTTAATCTTTCTAAGTCTCTTTTTCATCACTTGTGAATCTAGGCTGAAGGGCAATGAAACATAACTTTTAGTTATGCAAGATGAATAAGTCCTAGAGATCTACTATACAGTATAATACCTATAGTTTAATAGTATACTGTGTCAGTTGGCCTTCCAAATCCATGGGTTCTGCATCTACAGATTCAACCAGCCTCAGATTTTGACCCATGGTTGGTTGAATCTGCAGATACGGAACCATGGACACAGAAGGCCATGTACTATGCCGTTTTATAAAAAGGACTTGATCGAGCATTTGCCAATTTTATGGGGGTTTGCTCCTGAAACAAATCTCCTGAGGACACCAAGGGACAACTATACTTTAAAATTTGCCAGGAGGTTAAATCTTATGGTAGGTGTTCTTATCATCATCATCATCATCATCATTATAAATAAAGAGGGCAAGAGGAAACTTTTGGAGGTGAGGAATACATTTACAGCATAGATTGTGGTAATGGTTTCACCAGTGTATACTCATCAAGTTGTATACATTATGCACTCAATATGTATAGCTTTTTGTATGTCAATCATACCTCAGTAAAGTGCTTTAAAAAATAATTTAGTACAAAAAACACATAAAACGATTGTACAATAGTTTTGGTTGATTTTGAATTTTGTTAAGGTAAAATAATCAAATCTCATATTTTACCTACACATACTCCTCATACACATGACCCTTTAGAATGGAGACCAATCACTACAAGTTCAATTATTTGTTAAAGAATTGGTCAAAATACAGAGAATGTATAAAATAGGTAAAGTCTCAGATTTGGGAGTGGACTAAGATAAGGAAAAGAGGAAAAAAAAAAGATAAAGATAGAAGTGAAAGCTGTATGATCTGTAAGAGCAGAGTACAGTGACCTCATAATAACATAAAAAATAAAATCTCACGTTGTTTCAGGATTCACTTAAGAAAATCATCAAATACTATAAGTGAGATAGAGACATGGCTTCATGTTTGTCAGAATTATTAAATGAATCAGCTCACAACATATTATATATAAAAAGTAACACAGAATGGTTTTTGTTCGTTTTCCAAGGAAGAAATTGTGTGTGGTGGCAGTGGGAATGAGCAAAATTAGTTTAAAAATAGCAAGGAGGAGATGGAGAATTATATGGTTTAGAGAGAAGAAAAACAAAAACTACAGCCATAGCCACAAAACTCATTACTGCACTCTTGCAAGTTGGCCAAACTGTTTTAATAGTATGTTTTTCTCTAGGGTTATAAGCTCCATTAACAGAAACTACGATATAACTTTGAAACTATCTGTATTAGCTCTAGCAAATTGTTTCCTTCCCCCAAACCACACTACATAAAGCAGCAAACCGCCCCCCCACCCCGGTTAGTTAAGTAAGTACTAAAATTTTGGAAATATAATAAATGTATCTGTAAGATTTCTAAGATTCCAATACTAATCTCAAACGGAAACTATACTCATCCGATCACTCTGGTACTGCATGATAAGGCACTGAATAGAAAAGTCAGTGAAAGTATCCGAGCACAGAGAGGCAAGCCGTTGTCAATATCAGACTTGCAAGGGAGATGTCAGATAAAATACCATTTAGATTTACCAAAATTTACTTCCTAATATTTGGTGTTTAGACTGCATGGAATTCAGAGCATACATCCAATCTTATTTTTACCCCTTTTTCCTTCATCCTCTCCTTAACTTTCTATATTCAGTATAATAAGCTATTTATATATATTCATTTCAAGAAAAGTTTGCCAGTCTGAGTTTTCATTGGCCATTTCATAACATTTAACCAAATTTTTATTTGTTAAAAAAATAATTATCACTAAATTCATACATTAATATCTAGTCAGCTTAAACAAAGCCATTTTATAGGGAAAGAAATAATAACCAGAAATTATTTATTGATTTTGCTGTTGACTATTTCTAGCCACAGTTCTTACCTCAAAATTGTAATGTTTCCCAATATCTATCCATAAAAGATAGGCTAGTAAAGCCCTACTATATGTAGAAGGCAATGCTACCTGAACCAGAGAGCACAGCCTTTTAGTCATGATGAGATGGTGAAAGGCCATGGCCTTTGGAATCAGATGGGACTTTACACTGAGGCTCTGCTGAGATCACATAAGCAAGCCCCTTTACCACTCAGAAAATAGGCATGGTGTTGCCTCTGACTGACGTGAAGCATGGCTCTGGAGACATGGTTAATACAAATAACTTAGAATAGTTCTTTTTATCAACAGATGTGCATTCTTTTCTCTCACTCATTTCCCTCTCAATATAGGAAGTCACTTCTGTAGAGGTTAGCTTTTCCTGCCCCCCAAATTTCAATGTTACCTCATATCTTCAATGTGTAAGTCCTAGATTGAATTCAAGTAAAGACATAGGTCTTTTTATTCCTTTAGATAGTCCCACATTCATTCAAAAATAATTTTTGAAAGCATAATATTGTGGATATACAAACATGCAAAAATATTTACAGTACCTCCTCCTAGGGAGTTTATAATCTTATGAGGCCACAGCCAAAAACATACAGAACAGTTAAGAAAGAAAGATAAAATGAATCCATTTTGAAGCAACAATTAAGGAGGAATCAGAATGAGCTGAAGTCAGGTGCTAAGAGAATCTTCCTATGGAAGGTGAATCTTGAGCATAAAAGAGAAAATGTGTCTCCCTCACTAGAGCAGTTCTTTGCATAGCTATTTTGCATTTCCTGTTTCTATAAATTGTGGAGTAGAAATGGTGAATTTTACCCATCCCTGTAACTTCTGGGTACAAAGGAAAATTTTTGTGTCATACTACATGAGCTAATAACCCAATACCTCTAACTGCTCCTCACTAAACAATAAACATCAAAGCAGAAGTTAAATGTGGATGTTATAAAGCATGCTTTTACTAGAATATAAGAAAGAAGAAATATTTAATGAGAATAATTAGAAAGGAAATGTTAGATGTGGCTTAACAACAACAACAAAGCTGAGGAAAAAATAAGAAAGGGACAATAACCAGAAAAGCATACCAAATGTGCTCTTAAAAACTGAGCCATAAATAATGAGATGACATTTAGCAGATGTCAAAGGAAAAAGTGCAAAACAATATAGCATGACTATTTTAAACAAATTTTGAAGTCTCTGGAGAATTTAACAAGTAAGAAAACATTTCTTGAAATTCTCATTTGTGGATCTACATTCTGAAAACCTAGAGGTGTTCCATGGAAAAAAGTTACAGTGGTCCTGTAGGTTTGAGGATGTGTGCTTTCCTTACTGTAGCCCTTCTCAAAACCTTTAGTTAGTTAATATGCACTGTTGTAAATATTCAAAGGTAGGGGGGAGTATAAAAAATTTCCAAGGTTATTTGGCCACGGAGTTCTCCCTTACACTCAAAGAAAAGATTTAGAAATATCTTGAGAAACAGCAGTATTCTTCGGAACATAGTTTGGGAAATATACCACTTCACACATGAGTAGTCAAAGCCTATCAATATAGCAAATTTATATTGACTGTCTAAACTAGTGGAAAAGGGTTCTTCATTTGCTAATCGTCAATTACATAACTGAATTTTTCTATGTCCAGATAAATGTGGACAGATAAGTGCTTTAATTATGCTTTACTTGCAAAAAGAATGTAGTTGAACTTCTCCTTAGCTAGCCCCTGTCCAATTTTCCAGGTTCCAGGTAAGCTGGTGTATTCAGTAACACTGCAACAGGCACACTTTGGATAAGTACCCCAATGATGTGATTGTAATCACTATATTAAACTGACATATTGGCAGGGCTTAGGGGATGAACAGCAAAGGCAGAATTATAGAATTTGAGAGATAGAAATCACTTTGGAGATCTTCTAGTCAAACTCTTTTACAAGTGAATGGATGGAGTACAAGTGGTAAAAAGATTTTTCCAGGGTCTCATAGTCAATTGGTAGAAATCATTTCTCCCAGCACAGTCTGGTCCATGCCTTGAGCAACAGAAAATTAAAACAACTCTTTATGGGAAAAAAGAAGGAATAAATACTACATCTGTTTGAATTTATTTTTAAACTGGTCCTTAATAGCCTTAAAGAGGAAAAATGACTGATTGAAATTAATTCTATTTTTTCTCACTTGCTTACCTCAAAACCATCCCAACATCTAGCAAGTTCCTTTATACCCAATGGGTTCTTATTAAATGTCTCAATTAAATGGCTGTGAACATCTGAATTCAGAGACCACGAAAAAAATGAAGTGGTTGTTTCCTTTATAAAGTGATTCTCCCCATCACAAAGGCTCACACTCAAGCACTTTTGTCTTTACCTGGTGTGCTGCAGAAAGCAGAAGCCCTGTGCTGAGAGCTAATCCTTGGAGCCACAACCGACCGGGCTAGCTTTTCTTCTCGCAAATGCATTGTTAGGGAGAGGGAAATTTTCCTCTCTGCCCCTCTTGAGATTTTGTGACTTGACACGAGAGATTAAAAGGAGAGAAAGACACAAATTTAATTTGTGCACACGGTGGTCTCATAAAAAAGGACCTAAGAAGTGGCCAAAGCAGGGGGCTTTTATACTTTTTAGACAAACAACAAATTTGAGAGGAATTGACAGGACAAAGAAACTATGTTTGGGTGCTTAATTAGTAAGGAATTTAAGTCAAGTTTGAGTTTGAGTAGTAAATTAGTAAAGGAGTAACAAGGTTTACGCAGAGGCTCCTCAGCCCTGAACTCCCTGCCTCTGGTGAGAACGACGTCTTTTTACCTCCTGGTACAGGGAGGGCATCTTTCACATGGGAGATTTATTTCCTGTTTTCAGGGAGACAGAGAGGAGCGTCAAACTGCCCTCCTTGCATTGGTCATTTCTTAAGTAAGCTTAATTCAAAATAATCAAAGTGAGAAAATGTTTACTGATCCTAAGCAATCTCTGGATTTCCGGGAGCTCTCTTAAAAAATAAGTTAGATGGGGATCAGATTTTCAGCATATACAATCAGTACATGAGCTTGACAGATAAGTTTTTGTTTTTGTTTTTTTCTTAAGCTGCTAAATTTAGTGTTATAAAACTATCTTCAACGTTTGAAAGCTGAATATTGGATATATGTCATGTCAACATTGTTCAACACTTACAACTTTTTGAGTTAAAACTGAAAATGCCTTTTTCCACTTGGATACATTTTTTAAAATGGATTTTCTGTTCAAATGTTCTGGAAATAGTCATCCGTATATTGAAATATCTGCCATAACCTTACATCAAGAAGACAAAAAGCCCAAGTAAATTACAAGACAGTGAAAATGGAAATCTGGTTATTAAAATTTAGCATGTTTTGAGTATAATGTGATTACATCAACTTTTTCAATGTCATAGTTAATAGAAAATTGGCCTCAACAAAACTGGAAACTCCTTGCAATTTAACAAACATTTATTGAACAACTTTTCTGTGTATATTCTGTATGTATTATTCTGCTGAAACTATGGTGTAATATAGCATGGGATATTTCCTGTCCCCAAGAAGCATTTTTATATAGCACATATGCATGTAACATGAAGTGATATAAAAGTGATACACACATGAATGAATACGATGAAATACAGATCATGAAAGAATCACATAGATAATACAAATTGTTATGGGGTAAAGATTCTTAAAAGAGGTTTAATTAGAGATGTGCCTGGAAAAGTGGATATAATTTCAATTGATTGAGTGAATGTAGTAGCAAGAACTAGAGTTAAGAATATTCCAGTAAGAAAAGGAGAACAATAAAAATTGTATTTACACGTGAAAATCAATTAATATAATGCACTATAGTAATAAAGGACAAAATTACATTATCATTTGAAGAGATGTAGAAAAAGCATTTGAAAAAACCTAAAACCTTTATGATAAAAGCACTCAACAAAATAGGAATGAAGGGAACTTCCTCAATCTCATAAAAGGCATCTACAAAAACCTATAGCCAACATTGTACTTAATGGTGAAAGATTGAATACTTTCCCCCTAAGATCAGACATAAGAAAATGAGGTCTACTCTTGCCACTTCTATTCAATATTGCACTTGAGGTTCCAGCTAGGGCAATTAGGTTCCATCTAGGGCAATTAGATACGAGGTATCTAGATTGGAAAGGAAAAGGTAAAACTATCTCTATTTGTAAATGACATGATCTTGTATATAGGAAATCCCAAGAAATCTTCCAAAAAAACATTAGAACTAATAAACAAATTAAGCATGGTTGCAAGAGACAAGATCAATATACAAAAATCAGTTATATTTCTATATACCAGCAATGAAAATAATTCCATTCACAATAGCATCAAAAAGAATAAAGTACTTAGGAATAGATTTTTTAAAAGAAGGGCAAGAGTTGTACATTGAAAATTATAAACACATCATTGAAAGAAATTTAAAAAATAAACAGAAAGATGCCTTATGATCATGAGTATTATAGTCATGTTATTAAATTGAGTTGTTAAGTCATTAAAACTCCCCATATCAATCAATCCACAGACTCAGCACAACTCCTATCAAAACCCCAGCTGTTTCTTTGGTTTTTGTTTTTGCAGAAATTGTCAAACTAATCCTAAAATTCATAAGAAAATAAAAAGGACTCAGAATAGCCAAAATAAAACAATCTCAAAAAAGAACTGAGTGAGTGCACTCAACATCGCCTGATTTCAAAACTTATTGCAAGGCACAGTAATCAACACAGTATATTACTGACATAAGGATAGGATAGAATCCATGGAATAGAACTGAGAGTCCAGAAATAAACTCTAAATTTATGATCAATTCATTTTCAGCAAAGGGACCAAGATAATTCAATGGGGGAAAGAACAGTCTTCTCAAAAAATGGTTCTGGGACAACTGAGTATCCACATGCAATAAAATAATAATAATAATTTGGACCCCTTCTTTGAATGATATACAAAAATTAAATCAAAATGTATCTGATTTAAGTGTAAGAACTAAAACTATAAAACTCTTACCAAAAAAGCACAGGAGTAAATGAGTTAGGCAATGATTTCTTTGCACAAGCAATCAAAGAGGAGATACTTTATACTGTACTTCATCAGAAATAAAAACATTTGTGGTTCACACAGACCGGGAGAAAATATTTTCAGATCATATATATGACAAATGATTTGTATCTAGAATTTACAAAGAACTCTTAAAACTCAACAATAAAAGGATAAATAACCCAATTTAAAAATGACCAAAGGATTTGAAGGGACATGTCTTGAAAGAAGATATATGAATGTCTAATAAGCAGATTAAAAGATGCTCAACATTATTAGTCACTAGGGAATGTGATTGAAGCCCTCAATGTGATACCACTTCATACTTGCAAGAATGTCTATAGTGAAAAAGAAAAGCAATAACAAGTACTAGTAAACAAGAATTGAAACTGCAATCCTTATACATCACTAGTGGAAATGAAAAGATGTTACAACCACTTTAGAGAATAGTTTGGCTGTTCCTCAAAATGTTAAATACAGAATTACTATATGACCTAGCAGTTCCACTCCTAGGTAGATACCCAAGAGAACTGAAAATACATATACATACAAAAATGGGTAAATGAATGTTCACAGCAGTGTTATTCATAATAGCCAAAAGTGGAAACACTCCAAATGCTGATAAATTGATGAATGGATAAACAGAATATAGTAAATCTATACAAGGGAATATAATTGGGCCATAGAAAAGGATCAAATGCTGATACATGGCACAATATGGATAAACCTTAATCATTATAATAGTAATGAAATTAGTAAAAGAAACTAGTCCCAAAGATCACATACTATATGATATGACCTATATGAAATGTCCAGAATAGGCAAATCCATAGAAACAGAATGTAAATTAGTGTTGGCCTATGACTGGGGAGTAGGGAAGGAAGAGATGGAGAGTGATTACTAAAAGGTGCAAAGCTTCTTTTATGAGTGTGAGAAAATGTTCTAAAATTAGAATATAGTGATGGTTGTACAATTCTATAAATATATATTAAAATCTTTTAAATTATATGCTTTAAATGGGTGAACTTTATGGTATGTAACTTATATCTCAAGTAGAAAAGTAGAGGTTAAATTTATATCTCATTTTCACCAGTTACTAGTGTGTGACTTTGAGCCACAATCTCTCTGATCTACAAGTTCCTCATGTGACAAACTGGGATAGAAATACCTACATTACAGAACTATTAAGAACATTTAAATAAAAATATAAAATCTTTGTAAAAACTTTAAAAAAGTAAAGGTAGCAAAGCAGGGCACTTTCCTCTCTGTAATTCACTATAATTCACTGGAAGATAGATGACATTAAAGACACAATTCTACAACAATTTATTGATACCCTGTTATGTGCTAGACACTCTGCCAATGCTGCAAAAGCAGACGGTAAGCAAAAAAGACATAGTTCCTTCCTTCATAGGGTTTACAATTTAATGGAATATACAGAGATTTTCCAAATAACGGTAAAAATATAAACTCTCATATTATTAATGCTTCAAAGGAAAAGAACAAGAACATATAGAAGGGGCTTCCCTGGTGGCACAGTGGTTAAGAATCTACCTGCCAATGCAGGGGACATGGGTTTGATCCCTGGTCTGGGAAGATCTCACATGCTACAGAGCAACTAGCCCATGTGCCACAACTACTGAGACTGCACTCTACAGCCCACAAGCCACAACTACTGAGCCCACATGCCACAACTACTGAAGCCCACGTGCCACAACTACTGAAGCCCGCGCACCTAGAGCCTGTGCTCTGCAACGAGAAGCCACCACAATGAGAAGCCCAGGCACTGCAAAGAAGAGTAGCCCCCACTCGCCACAACTAGAGAAAGCCCATGCACAGCAACGAAGACGCAATGCAGCCAAAAATTAAAAATAAATAAATTTATATTAAAAAAAGAACATATGGAAGTATTTGCTGACTGAAATAAAAATGCACAATGTGAGAGCTGTGAGTTTCAGCTTTATTTGGGGACTTATTGAGGACTATAGCCAGGGATACAGCCTCTCAGATAGCTCTGAGAAACTGCTCCAAAGAGGAAGTGGGGAAAAGCCAATGTGATTTTGGTTAGGAAATACAGGCAGTCAAGGATACATCTCAGTAAAAGGTTACTGCTAGGCATGAGGATCAGGTATCTCAGTTAATAATTTTAGTGCTTCTTTATGTATGGGAAGATGCAAGAATCTGGGTTTATTAAAATTTTTCCTGAAATATAACTCTCAAACTATCTAAGGGCCTGTTATGCTTGGTTTCCCAGAGCACAGAGAGTCTCAATCCTCATCTTCACCCTGAATTCCTTTCAGGGTGCACTGTCAGCAACTGTCAGCAACTGTAGTAGTTAATGACTCAGTCCAGATGGGCTGATATAACTTCATTTGTGTCCTTAGCTTGCAGTAAGTGCTGCAAATTAATTGCATGGGTCTTAAAGTCTGAGTCTTAGCAGGCTGAGTCTAGTTTCATGAATTCATCTAGTTTAATATAATATTTCTAAAAGGTAAATGTTATCCTTCCTATTTCATACTAAGGAATCCAAGGACCAAAAAAGTTAAACTCTTTGTCTAGTTACTCAACTACTGGCAAAACAAGTTTTAACTGCAGTTCTATAGGATTCCAGAGGCTGTCTTCTTTTCATTGTGTCAAACTGTTAGTCACACAGAAAACTGTGGAACTTAGACACCTGCATACTTGCATGTGTATGCATGTTTGTGTGACTCCCCTAAAGAATAAACCTAAGAGATAAGAAAACTAGTTAATTGTTTATTTTTTGATGTATGAAGAGACAGAGGTACAAAGAGGTTGAAGCAATATTGATTGATATTTTATTATAACACTCCCAACAGAAGAAAGAGTTGGATTTAAAAATTTTGTCACATATATTGAAAGACTTAATTCTAAATGTGTGTAAGTAAAATCTCTGTACAGTAATATACCATTACAGATGTAAGGAAGAAAAGTAAACTGAATAAAAAGATTTGGCTGGAGATGTGCAGTCCAAGAATACAAAACATCACTGCTAAACCCAATGAATAAATTTCACCTGTAAGAAAATGAGTGTACAAATAGTCTTTGCTCTAAATTTGTAATTATGCCAAGCCATACATTTTCTTAAACCCTCTTCAGATTTGTTTAAATTTTAAAATGTGCTCTTCTAAGAATTGCTTCAGGGAGAAACAGCTAATAAAAGCATTAAAAAGAGATTCCTCATGACATTGCAATTTATATTGCAGTGTAACAAAGTCAGCTATAAAATTTTAAGATGCCACCTGAAAATCTCAAAACTGTATGCCTCATACCAGCTACTGAGAGACCAAATATCAGTTTTCCAGGCAAAGACAGTCAAAATTGTCCTTAGATGATATCATACCAATAAATGACCATGCCCTGACTTCCCAAAGGTAGATTTCAGGCAATAACAGTAGGAGTATATTGGCTTATCTCCCTTATTTTGAAATTTCAGTTGGGAACAATAATTTATAATGTAGTGAGAACTGCAAACACTTAGAGGTTTTTAAAGTAATGTCAACACCTTAAATTACATTCAGGAACAAGGTAGTGGCCTATGCAATCTGTCTTGCTATGTACTGCGTGATGCAATTATTCATGTAAATTGAATAACAGAAAACTACATGAACAACTCTTCTAAAGAAGTGTAAGGTAAGTGCAGTGAGACGACTGAGTTTAATCAGCCTCAAACACCTAGAGAAATGTAACTTTACAAAATTAGTAGCCAGTAAGGCATTAATTGAAAAATAGTGCAATTATTTAATTAACCAACATTTTACGCTATAATATGCCTACATATGTATTTCTGTAGCAAATTTAAATATTTTTGGAAGACTATAGGACATACATTATAAATGTAGAAAGTTTCTATTCCTCCATTTACCTGGTAATCTGTTCCTTATATAAGATAAAGATATAGTCCTGATAAAGCAAATACTGATCTGAAGTCTTTTTATAAATTTTTTTCCCCAGTGGCTATTCAATTGGCAGATATCATCCAATAAATTTCATAGAGAAGCTGTTATATACGGTTCCACTAGTTTAGAGTTCAAAGCAATGTCACTCAATATTGACACCTTAAAGACCACAATTCTGACCTTGTACTACACAGTTTTGCAATAAACTCAGTTATTTCCCTCCACTCCCAATATGACCTCTTTCTTGAATATATAGTTTTGACTAGAATTAGTCTTATCAGTGCAAGAGGAAATCAAGAATGCTGTTTCATTACAGAAATGCTCAGGAAACTAGCAATAGTGGGAAACTTCCTGTATCTAATAAAGTATTTCAAAAAAAACCACTTTTAACGCACATACTTAATAGTAAAAGACTGATTATATTTATTTTAAAATTGGGAACAAAAGGAAATCCATTCTCACCACTCTGATTCAATATTGTGCTAGAAGAATTAGCCAGTGAAATAAGAGAAGAAAAAGAAATAAAAGACATACAGATTGGAAAATGTGAGATGAAAACTGTCCTTATTCAGAGACATCATGCTTGCCTATGTAAAAAATTCCAAGGAATTTTGAAAAACTATCCTAGAACTAATAATAACTGAGTTTAAAAACTATAAAACACTAATAGAAGAAACTGGAAACCTAAATAAGGGAAAAGACATATCATGTTCCCTGAACTGGAAGACACAATATAGTTAACATGTTAATTCTCCCCAAGTTGATCTATAGATTTAATGTAATTCCAAAAAAGAAATCCCTGGAGTTATTTTTATACATTTAGTCAATCTGATTCTAAAGTTTATATGAACAAGCAATGGAAGTAAAACAAAAATAATACTGAAAAAATAAAATTGGGAGACTCATACTACCTGTGCTTAACATTCATTATAAAGCTTCAGTAGTCAAGATAGTGGCACTGGAGAAAAGAGAGGAACATAGATCAATGGATCAGAATAGAGAGTTCAGAAACTGACGCACACAAATATGATTCATTGATATTTGATGAAGATTCCAAGGTAATTCAATACAGAAAGGGCGGTTTTTTCAATAAATGATGTTGGAATAACTGGACATCCATATACCAAAAAAGAAAACCCTCAACCTAAACTTCACACTTCATAGGAAAATTAACTCAAAACAGGTCATTGCACTACAAATAAAGGTAAAACTTCAGAAAAAAAATCATAGGAGAAAAATCTGACCTAAGCTTTGGCAAAAAATTCTTACATATAACAAAAAACAAAAACATTATCTATAAAAGAAAAAGTTGTAAAATTAGACTTCATCAAAATAAAGAGAAACAAATGTTTGCTGTGTGAAAGTTTCTGAGAATTAAAAGACAAGCTACAGAGTGGGAAAAATATTTTCAAATCACATATTTATAAAGGACTTTTTATAGAATTTATAAAAAATTCTCATAACTCAACAGTAACCAAAAAAAAGCAATTAAAATAAACAAAAGATTTCAACAGATACTTTACCAAAAAAAGACACACAGATGGCAAATAAGCATATTAATAGATGCTCAGTACAGTAGCCATTAGAAGCATGCAAATTAAAACTACAATGAGACTACCCTTCATACCTATTTAGAATGGGAGAAAAACAAAATTTGACAATTTCAAGTGCTGACACCAATGCAAGACAACTGGAACTCACACACTTCTGATAGAAATGCAAAATGGTGCATTTCTTATAAGGATATATATATATTAATATATAAATTTTATAATAAATTTATATCTATTATATATGATATATAATTATATGTATAAAATATGTTATGATATACACAATCATATAATATAAAATTAATATATATTTTGTTTAAAGTTAAAGACACTTACTTATATGACCCAGCAATTTTACTCCTAAATATTTGCCCTAGAAAATGGAAACTTATGTTTACATAAAACCTCTGTACAAATGTGTTTATAGCAGCATTATTCATAACAGCCCCCAACCAGAAAACATAAATGACCTTTAACAGGTGATTGAATAAACAAAATGCAGCATATCCATACAATGGAATAATACCCAGAAATAAAAATGAAAGGAATATTGACATGCAATAACATTGATGCATCTCAAAAGCATTAAGCTGAGTGAAAGAAGCCAGTCTCAAAAGATTACAAACTGTGATTCCATTTATTCAACTTTCTAGAAAGGCCAAACTATAGGAATGGAGAAAAGATCAGTGAAAATCACAGGTTAGGTATGGGGGAATATTTGACCACGGGGGGAAGCTTGAATAAGTTTTTGGCAAGATGGAACTCTTCAGGATTCTGACTGTAGTGTTGGGGCTCAGGGCAGACAACCCCAAAATATGTCACAATGGCATATTGATTATTTTGAATTGAAGTTACTTGAGAAGCAGCCAATGTAAGAAGGAAACTCCAACCCTTCTCTGTCCCCCTGAAAGCAGGAAATAAACCTACCATATGAAATGTGCATCTGGAGGTAGAAGGACATCCTTACCGCCAGAGATAGAGAATTCAGGGCCAAGAAGCCTTATAAAACACTGTTACTTCTTTAATTTAGTACCCCAAGCCCAAACTCTGTCTAGAGTCTTGATTAATTAAGAACCCCAAATCTAAGTTTCTTTGTCAATTCCTCACAAATTTGTTTCTTTGTCTAAAGTATAAAAGCTGCCTGTTTTGGCCACTTTTTAGGTCCCACTTCTGTGAGACCTCCATGTGCAAGAATTAAAATTTGTTTCTTTTCTCCAGTTAATATGTGTTGCGTCAATTTTTTTATTCATCTAGCCACATGAACTCAAGTAGTGTAGAGGGGAAAATTTCTCCATCCCCAACAGTGGTAAAAATTTACCTGAGTCTATTCTTAATCTTATAGTCCTTTTTTTTTTCATTTTTAATCTTTATTGGAATATAACTGCTTTATAATGCTGTGTTAGTTTCTGTTGTACAACAAAGTGAATCAGCCATATGCATACATATATCCCCATATCCCCTCCCTCTTGAGCCTCTGGCACATATATATAGTTCTTTATAGCAATAAAAATAATTATGAAGAATATTGATGAAAATAATAAAGAACTTGTTTAAAAAAACCACAGAGAAATATTATATAAACACACGCTTGCTTTTTAAAAAGCCAAGAAAAGATTTGTTTCAGCCTTTTGTGTTCACCAAATGTTTTCTTTAAGACCACTTTTTAATGGTTTCAAGAAAAAGGAAAAAAAGAAAAATGCTCATTCAGTGCTTCATGGCAGATGCTCAGGATTCTGGTGGTCAAGGAAAGAAGAAATTTAGCCTCAAAGTTGTGTTGCCCTATAGTGAAAAAACCCTTGCTCTGGCCATCATAGCTTAATGCCCTCTAAGTGCTCTGATAACTTACTTAGACAACATTGCCATTGTTGAATGCAGAGCTGAGATTTTATGTGCTGGAGTCCTAGCATCCCTGGGTCCAAGGCATTATCAGCGTCCCTTAGTTGAGGCACCCCCTCTAGTCACTGACACTCCTGACACTGTTACTACTGCAATCACTGCTCAGAACAAAGTGGTTCCTCAAGGTCAAGTACAGAGGCTCCTACCCTAGGGACAAGTTAACTCAAGGCAGGTACACATTAATCAGCCATACTTTCAATGGCTGAACTCCTGGATTCACTTAGACAAGCTAATTCTAGGGAAGGCTAGGGAAGGATGGCAACTAACCTCAGACACATCAGAGAATTAAAACGAATGGTTTCTTTCCTCTGCCAGCCTTCATGCAGAGTTCAAGCTCTATGATAAATTCTGTCTCCAGGTCTCCCTCCTTTTTTGGACATCTGGTCATGGCCAAAGTTATGTGAACATGTATATAAGTAGGTAAAAAAGCTTTGCCCAAACCCTCCCAACAACAACCAAAAAATATGTTCAGGTAAATATGTCAGTTGAAGGCTGGCTGACTAAATGCCACATTACTAAAACTTGAATGCAAGCTTTGGATCTGTCAAACCACAGTTATATCAGTAGCATGGATCTAGTAACTGGAAATAAATTTCAATATCATTATATTTAACTGTCATACAGAATATTCCAGAAAGAGGGTCTTCAGTGTTCTGCTTAAATAGTTACTTTATTGGAGGGTTCATTGTGAGTCAGCTTTAGTTGTTAGCAAGCATTTAACATAATTTATTTTTTAGGCCTAAACACCAGAATTTGTATTTATCTGTATATATTTGTGTTCGTTTTGCCATATCCTTCTAGCTTACTGACATGTGAAGTCTTGATTCCATCATAGATAATATTAGTAAACCATTGAATTTTGTTACATTGCATTAGAATAACCTTTTAATTAAAATCAGTTAGAGCAATCACTGGCATAGGAGTCTAGTATTAAGACACTTTTCATGACCATTGAAAATGTCGTAATTCTCCTTTAATAATAGATGAATTTATGTAAATGATATAATATTTAAAATGTTGCATTTCTAGTTATGCCCTTTTTAAAATTTAAGTGTTTTCCTTTATTCTAATGCTTTGAGATTTCTTCCAAATGAGGCCAATTAAAGTGGCTTTTAAATGACTCCCAGGAATACAATGCAGATACACTGGCTATAGGGTCAGACAGCCTAGATTCAGATCTCAGCTCTATCATCAGTCAAATCATGTTAAGATCATTTTGGTCCTCAGTGTACAACTGGTGTGAAGGTATCTTAAAAGAGTCCTTGCACATATTAAACACTATACATGCATTTGTTGTTTTCACGTTTATTGATAACCATTATTATTAAAATCAACTATGTCAAATTATGTATAAACAATTCAAACTACTAATGTGGCCCATTTTTTTCTCTGCTCTTGGCTCTGATGGGTGTTTGTTTTAGAATTAAGAAACAGAAGCCTGCTTTCTTGTATGCCCATCTGCTGTTCACAGTAATATCCCCCCAACCAGTTTGCCCATGGTGAGCTACTGTCACTCTGCATCAAGGATGGCACAAAGTGACAAGACACACATTCTACTGGGGGAGAGGGGCACATCCATGAAAAGTTACAACATAATAAATTAAATGCTCTAAAAGAGGTGTGAATAAAGGATTTAAGAAGCATGGAGGACAGTGAGCCCAACTGTGCTTGAGTGAACCTAAACAAGAATTATGGGTGACTCCCACTAAGTCTGATTTCTCAGGGAGCACTCTAGGTATTCTTACAAACTTTTGCACCAGGCTACATCTTAGACTACATTGTATCCCAGTTTTGAGTTTGACTGCTACAATGCACTTCTTAGAGAGATACCTTTTTCTTAAAACATAACTACATTACATACTGGGGAGTTAGCACCTTCAATCATCATGTTCAAAATTCAACTTAAAAGAAATATGGTGGTAATATCCCAGACCGTTCTTATTTATACTTTATGTCCTGTTGCACCAGAACAGTCCTGGTTGACGCCTGTTGCCCAGTGTGTTTCTAAATAGTGCCTTGTTTCTCTCTTAAAAATATATGGTCACCGTTTGTACTACCTTTTGCAGTAGTAGTAGTGAAAAACAGACTAGGAACTAGAAAACAAGTGTTACTTACCTTGGATAAATGACACATCTGAAGTTACAATGATGATAAGCATGATAATAGAAATGAAAATGTGGCACGCATAAAAGGTGATCTATAAATGTTTGGTTAATCTGAACAATGTCCTATACAATTAGCATCACATGGGTTGGAAATAAGTGATTTAAGACAAATGCAAATATATTTTACAAATATTGTCTTCCTAATACAAATGATTACACTTCACTGAGTTACCAATATTTATGCTTCAGTCTCAGGTCCAGGTGTCCTATCCAACAGAAAGCAAAGGATAGTAAGAATGAGAGATCTGGGTCAAAAATTAGTTCACTGTGTCATTGTGGATAAGTCTTAGCTTAGAGGTTCAATGCCCTCCTCTCTAAAATAATACAATGAGCTAAGCATTCTTAGCTGAAGAGTGGAAACCTTCTTGTTGAGTGAGAAAGATGTGGAGTCACAGCTTGTGGGTAGGTGGGGTGGGAGATTTACACACAGCCTGAACTAACTCTGTTTCATCCATGCATCAGCCTGTGCCAACCTGCTCCAGTTCTTCTGGGTGCTAGAGGGAGCTAGCTCTCTGAGATTTAGCAGCCCCGAATGTTGTCAACATTGGGCTGGTTAGTCTCTAAGCCTTAAATACCTACAATATCATAAATGGAGAGGTTTTATAAATAAAAACTGATGTTTTTTCTTTTTTCAAATGACAATTCAAGAGGGCACCAAAATATGTATTTGTTTCCTAAAGTTTAAAACAACAGCAATTTATTTTCTCACAGTTCTGAAGTTCAGAAGTTCAAAATCAAGATGTCAAGGTGTAATCAGGGTCAAGTTACCACTGAAGGCTCTAGATGAGAATACTTCCTTGTCTCTTCCAGCTTCTGGTGGCCCCAGTTGTTAACTGGTTTGTAAAATTATTTCTGAGCTTCAGGCTCAGACATGGTGACTCATAGCTACATCATCATTTTGGCTAAATCTGAGTAATTTATATAAAGAATGGTGTCTGGTACCTATGAAGATTCAACATATCTTTAACAAGTGAGAAAAAAATTTTATTTTTCTCATTATATTCTTGCATTCAAAGGAATAAAATAAGTAATAATGAGGAATAAAACATCTAGAATTTAACTTTCAAGATTCAAGTTAAACAAAGAAATGCCAGGCAATGTTCAAGATGAAATTTTAATGTTGACATCAACTGACTCATGATGAACAGTATAAACAGTAAATGAGTAATTACATGCTATGCTAAATATATTGTTATGAAAGCTCTCTCTATTACATTTTCTGAATAGTTTCATTCATAATGATGAACCAATTATATTTTAGCATCTAATGATCAGAACTAAATGAGCTACCTTCAAAGGCCACAGCTTTCTTATTTCAATATGTATCTTTGATCTTGTAATAATGTTTTCTTCTACAAGTAAGAGGGAATCTAAGTATGTTGCCAGGCACTAAAGGAATATTAAGCTTGTTCTCTTTGCAAATGAGCATTGGTAAGTTTTTTGGATAATTTTCATGTAATATTATTTTCCATTCATTTTGTCCAGATATTTGTATGCCAAGGTTTCTCTTTCTCATAAGTACACAGTATCAATAGCACAATATGCTATTGATGTTACAGAAAAGCTAAGTCCTTTATTAATGAGAAGAATAAATATTGCCTGTTAAAAGTTTGTGGAATTTCAATTATTAAAAATAGATGCCAATCTCATTTAAAATTAAGAACTGAGTATGCAGATCAATGTTATTTATCTTTAGCTACATTTTTATCTTGAATAAATGAAGGGCTAGTACAAACTATTTTTGCTACATTGGGGTATTATCCCACCTGGTTTAGTGAACAAAAGATGTAAACAACTAATGTACAAAATGCCAGTTTCTAGAATAAAGGTAGCAGCAGAAGGCATGGATACTCTGGTGTAGTGGATGCCATGTAGTCCTGCATCCACATCTCCTCAGCAGCTCTTTAAAGGTGTCAGTCCTCATTCCCCCAGCTGATGACGTACGAGTTATCCACAGCTCTTAGCAGAGTCCCTCTCTAGGACTGACCCTGGGCTTTATCTCATGTCACACCTCTTTCTGGGGCAATCTGCATACAGTGACTTTCCAACATTGAGATATAAAGGCCAAGTCCCCTTGCCTGAATTCAGGACAACTCTGAAGAGTCATGCTAGCTATGACCTCTCCATAAAATTTTCTGAGGTCTTTTTTGTGACTGCATGACTGTTCAACTTCTGTCTCTGGATATCCCTGCTTCCTTCCCACTCTCCTACTCACACAGATCACACAGATAATGATTCTAAGAACATTTAACCAATAAACTTTCTGCAGGTAAATCTCTGTCTTACAGTCTGCTTTCTGGGGAAACTGACCTGTTATACCTAGTCCAGAGAGGTCAAGAAAGACTTGTTATAATTTGAGACATCTCTCAATATTAATAAGAGTTTGTCTACTAGAAACAGAGTGCATTCCACGTAAAAGGAGCAATGCAAGAAAAAGCAGAGATAAGAAAGAATATGCCTTATTCACCTAAGTCATGCAATTTTGTTAGAATACCAGAGAGGCGATCTATGGCACAGCTGGGGAAGGTAGGACCCAAATTATAAGCGGTCTTGGTTACCTATCTGAGGAATTTGGATTTTTCTCCATAGGTAATAGGCAATCATTTTGCAGATTGTATGCGCAAGATGACATATAAAAGTTGTTTCACAAGGAAAACCGGCAGTACCATAGAAGGTAGATTAAAAGGGAGTCAAGAGACAAAAGAGGGAGAGAAACAAAATGGAAGGCAGTTATAATTTTAGAAGCAAAGATTTTCAAGGGTTAAACTGAAGCAGAGATGGTGAATAGAGAAGGAACACGGGCAATGCAATGGAGGTGGAAACAACTTTATCAGGAAAGATGGAGGAAAGATAGAGATTCCTTGCTTGGGTCCATGAAGGCAGCTGTGGTTGTAAGTGGTAAGCAGAACAGGTGGACAGGGTATGGTTGAGACTGTGACACTGGGGGAGAAAGAAGATTAAGAAGAGCCTGCTGAATGCCCTGCTGAAGCTATCTTCTTGGGTGGCTGACGCTCTGTATTGCACAAAAAGAAATGGTATTCCCCTCCAAACAGTGACTTGGAAGCTGTTAGCATATCACAAGTAGTATTAAGTTTTATAATGCCGAGAAAAAGGCTTACCTCGCAACAGTAACTTAATACAGGAATCAATATGACATGACCCGAGATAAGGTCAAAAGTTAGCCGGACCATTTACCAGAGAAAAACAACATGTAGTCCCTGAGCGAAGCAGCAATAGGCACCACTGAAAATGCTCTGTAGCAGGATGATGGAGAAGTTATGACTGGCTTATTTTCTCTGACAGCAGGGATCCTGGAAGCAGTCATCTGCTACAACAGTTTTCTTTTGTGGGACACCAGATCAGACTACATGCTGTAATTGTGTAGGTGCATGTCTTGACAATGGAGCCGACAAGGCTGTCAGACTTGACTAGACGGTGTGGGTGTTAACCCTGGCTGGCTTCCCGCTAGTAGTAAGAAGTCACGTTGGCTGTCCGTGAAGCTCATTTTAAGTACTCCATATCAATGAAGATCATATGCACTGGTATAAAATACTGAATGTTTTAATTGAATGTTCTGTATACCTAATAATTTTCTCACGTGATTGAATCACAGAGAAATAAAATAATTATTCAAAGGACAAATCTGCATTTTGAGAGCCTGTGAATCATCTATATCAGATCATATAGAGTACATGTTAAAAATGCAAAATTCAAGCTTCAGTTTACTTACTGAATTACAATCTAAAGTAGGGTTTATCAGGTTGGCCCTAGTTACTTTTGGGGCTGGAAATTTGCTTGTTGTGGGGATTGTCCTGTGTTTTATAGGATGTTTAGCAGCATCCATAGTGTCCACCCACTGGATTCCAGGAGTGTGTCTACACACACACACACACACACACACACACACACACACACACACACACTGTTCGAACAATCAAAAATGTCTCAAGGGCTTCCCTGGTGGCGCAGTGGTTGAGAGTCCGCCTGCCGATGCAGGGGACACGGGTTCATGCCCCGGTCCAGGAAGATCCCACATGCCGCAGAGCGGCTGGGCCCGTGAGCCGTGGCTGCTGAGCCTGCGCGTCCAGAGCCTGTGCTCCGCAATGGGAGAGGCCACAACAGTGAGAGGCCCACATACCGCAAAAGCATAATAATAATAATAAAATGTCTCAAGACACTTCCAAAT
Source organism: Neophocaena asiaeorientalis asiaeorientalis (assembly GCF_003031525.2). NCBI lineage: Eukaryota > Metazoa > Chordata > Mammalia > Artiodactyla > Phocoenidae > Neophocaena > Neophocaena asiaeorientalis. The sequence goes on along the minus strand of NW_020172444.1, from coordinate 2,316,649 downwards.
GTTCCCTTTGTGGCAAAATTACCCCTGGTGGAGAACCACTGACCTATAGGTATAGGCCTGAAATACTGCTTTTCTCCTTCATATTTGATGAAGTGTGGAATTGCATGACCTAGATCATTAGCAGAGTCACAATCCCAGCACCATGGAGGACTATTTTCTTTAGTCTTTTCCTATTTTCTGTCTAATAAATTAATGTGTGGGTGGAGAGGCAAAGGGAGGAAAGTATGTGTGTGGGGGGGAGTGGGGAGAGTCTCTCCCCTCTTTCTTATGTTTATCTGTTTGTTTAAGCAAAATTTTACCCAATGGCAGCTGATGACTTGACATACAAGTGATCCACTTATTGTTGGATAAAAAGAGGACAAAACACTATTGTGCACTAAGGAAGGAATTAATAAATTTTGCAAACAAATTATGTACACAAAACTGATAGGCACTGAGGATTCAGAAATGAATAAAGCACATCTCTCAGTCTCCAGAGTTTACACGCTATTGGGGAAAAACAATTGTTAACACGCAATGTAGAACCTGCCTATTAAAGCAACCTAAAAGATATTGGATCCAGTAAATACATGATGTAACTGCCCCACCACCACCACTGGGCCACTGCTGCTCAACTCGCATATTAAATGGGTTTTTCAACTTGTCATTTTTTGCGCCTCAGTAAGCAAGTTTACCTTCTCTGGGAACAATCAAGTAGGAAAAGCTTTGATAATTGTCCCATTTAGAAGAAAGAAAAGGATGGATACAGCCTAGAGAAGGTTATGCCTGGGATTAAAGAACCAGACACTGGAACAATATTTGTTTATGTTTGTCTATCATCTGTTTTGGACTTTGGTCAACTGCCAAAGGAATTGAAATTGATTAATGAATTTTTATTTGTTTTTAGTTTTTTGAGTGCCTAAAGCAGTTATGAACAATTCATGAAGAATTATCACCAACCAAATTCTTTTTTTTAATTTTTATTTATTTATTTTTATACAGCAGGTTCCTATTAGTCATCCGTTTTATACATATTAGTGTATACATATCAATCTCAATCTTCCAAATCATCCCACCACCACCACCTCCCACCCTACTTTCCCACCTTGGTATCCATACATTTGTTCTCTATATCTGTGTCTCAATTTCTGCCTTGCAAACTGGTTCATCTGTAACTTTTTTCTAGATTCCACATATATGCATTAATATATGATATTTGTTTTTCTCTTTCTGACCTACTTCATTCTGTATGACAGTCTCTACGTCCATCCGTGTCTCTGCAAATTACCCAGTTTTGTTCCTTTTTATGGCTGAGTAATATTCCATTGTATATATGTACCATATCTTCAATATCCAATGTCTGTCGATGGGCATTTAGGTTGCTTCCATGACATGGCTATTGTAAATAGTGCTGCAATGAACATTGGGGTGAATGTGTCTTTTTGAATTATGGTTTTCTCTGGGTATATGCCCAGTAGTGGGGTTGCTGGGTCATATGGTAATTCTATTTTTAGTTTTTTAAGGAACCTCCATCCTGTTCTCCATAGTGGCTGTATCATTTTACATTCCCACCAACAGTGTAGGAGGGTTCCCTTTTCTCCACACCCTCTCCAGCATTTGTTGTTTATAGATTTTCTGGTGATGCCCATTCTAACTGGTATGAAGTGATACCTCATTGTAGATTTGATTTGCATTTCTCTAATAATTAGTGATGTTGAACAGCTTTTCATGTGCTTCTTGGCCATCTGTATGTCTTTCTTGGAGAGATGTCTATTTAGGTCTTCTGCCAATATTTTGATTGGGCTGTTTTTTTAATATTGAGCTGCATGAGCTGTTTATATATTTTGGAAATTAATGCTCTGTCAGTTGCTTCATTTGCAAATATTTTCTCCCATTCTGAGGGCTGTCTTTTAGTCCTGTTTATAGTTTCCTTTGCTGTGCAAAAGCTTTTAAGTTTCATTAGGTCTCATTTGTTTATTTTTGCTTTCACTTCCATTACTCTAGGAGGTGGGTCAAAAAAAATGTTGCTGTGATTTATGTCAAAGAGTGTTCTTCCTATGTTTTCCTCTAAGAGTTTTATAGTGTCCAGTCTTATGTTCAGGTCTTTAATCCATTTTGAGTTTATTTTTGTGTATGGCATTAGGGAGTGTTCTAATTTCATTCATTTACATGTAGCTGTCCATTTTTCCCAGCACCACTTATTGAAGAGGCTGTCTTTTCTCTATTGTATATCCTTGTTTCCTTTGTCATAGATTAGTTAACCATAGGTGTATAGATTTATCAGTGGACTTTCTATGCTGTTCCACTGATCTATATTTCTGTTTTTGTGCCAGTACCATATTGTCTTGATTACTATACCTTTGAAGTCAGGGAGCCTGATTCCTCTAGTTCCATTCTTCATACTTAAGATTGCTTTGGCTATTCGGGGTCTTTTGTGTCTCCATACAAATTTTAAGATTTTTTGGTCCTACTTCTGTAAAAAATGCCATTGGTAATTTGAAAGGGATTGCATTGAATCTGTAGATTGCTTGGGGTAGTATAGTCGTTTTCACAATATTGATTCTTCTAATCCAAAAACATGGTACATCTCTCCATCTGTTTGTATCATCTTTGATTTCTTTCATCCATGTCTTATATTTCTCTGACTACAGATCTTTTACCTCCTTAGGTCGGTTTATTCCTAGGTATTTTATTCATTTTGTTGTAATGGTGAATGGGAGTGTTTCCTTAATTTCTCTTTCTGATTGTTCATTTTAGCATATAAGAATGCAAGAGATTTCTGTGCATTAATTTTGTATCCTGAAACATTACCAAATTCATTGATTAGCTCTAGTAGTTTTCTGGTTGCATCCTTAGGCTTATCTATGAATAGTATCATGTCATCTGTAAACAGTGACAGTTTTACTTCTTCTTTTCCAATTTGTATTCTTTTTATTTCTTTTTCTTCTCTGATTGCCATGGCTAGGAGTTCCAAAACTGAGTTGAATGATAGTCGTGAGAATGGGCACCCTTGTCTCCTTCCTGATCTTAGAGGAAATGCTTTCAGTTTTTCAGCATTGAGATTTGTGGTGGGTTTGTTGTATGTGGCATTTATCATGTTGAGGTAGTTTCCCTCTATGCCCACTTTCTGGAGAGTTTTTATCAAAATTGGTGTCGAATTTTGTCAAATGCTTCTTCTGCATCTATTGAGATGATCACATAATTTTTATTCTTCAGTTGGTTTATATGGTGTATCACATTGATTGATTTGTGTATATTGAAGAATCCTTGCATCCCTGGAATAAATCCCATATGATCATGGTGTATGACCCTTTTAACGTGTTGTTGGGTCTGTTTGCTAGTATTCTGTTGAGGATATTTGCATCTGTATTCATGAGTGATATTTGTCTGTAATTTTCTTTTTTTGTAGTACCTCTGTCTGGTTTTGTTATCAGGGTGATGGTGGCCTCGTAGAATGAGTTTGGGAGTGTTCCTTCCTCTGCAATTTTTTGGAAGAGTTTGAGAAGGATGAGTGTTAGCTCTTCTCTAAATGTTTGACAGAATTCACCTGTGAAGCCATCTGGTCCTGGACTTTTGTTTGATGGAAGATTTTTAATCACCGTTTCAATTTGTTTACTTGTGATTGGTCTGTTCATATTTTCTATTTTTTCCTGGTTCCATCTTGGAAGTTTATACCTTTCTGAGAATTTGTCCATTTCTTCCAGGTTGTCCATTTTATTGGCATAGAGTGGCTTGTAGTAGTCTCTTAGGATGCTTTGTATTTCTGCAGTGTCCATTGTAACTTCTTTTCATTTCTAATTTTATTGATTTGAGTCCTCTCCCTCTTTTTCTTGATGAGTCTGGCTAAAGGTTTATCAATTATCTTTATCTTCTTAAAGGACCAGCTTTTAGTTTTATTTTTCTTTGCTATTTTTTCTTGTTTCTATTTTTTTACACTCTGATATTTTTTTGATTTCCTCTTTGATTTCTTCAGTGATCTCTTGCTTATTTACTAACATATTGTTTAGCCTCCATGTGTTTTTGTTTTTTACATTTTTCCCCATAATTTATTTCTAATCTCATAGCTTTCTGGCTGGAAAAGATGCTTGATATGATTTCAATTTTCTTAAATTTACAGGCTTTATTTGTGACCCAAGATGTGATCTATCCTGGGAATGTTCCATGCGCACTTGAGAAGAAAGTGTAATCTGCTGTTTTCGGACGGAATGTCCTAAAAATATCAAATTCAATCTATCTGGTCTCTTGTGTCACTTAAAGCTTGTGTTTCCTTATTAATTTTCTGTCTGGATGATCTGTCCATTGGTGTAATGAGGTGTTAAAGTCTCCCACTATTATTTAAGTGCTGCTATCGATTTCCTCTTTTATAGCTGTTAACATTTGCCTTATGTATTGAGGTGCTCCTATGTTGGGTGCATATATATTTATAATTGTTATATCTTCTTCTTGGATTAATCACTTGAACATTATGTAGTGTCCTTCCTTATCTCTTGTAACATTCTTTATTTTAAAGTCTATTTTACCTGATATGAGTATTGCTACTCCAGCTTTCTTTTGAGTTCCATTTGCATGGAATATCTTTTTCCATGCCCTCACTTTCAGACTGTATGTTTCCGTAGGTCTGAAGTGGGTCTGTTACAGACAGCATATATATGGCTCTTGTTTTTGTATCCATTCAGCATGCTTGTGTCTTTTGGTTGAAGCATTTAATCCACTCTCATTTAAAGTAATTATCGATATGTATGTTCCTGTTACTATATTCTTAATTGTTTTGGGTTTGTTTCTCTATGTCCTTTTCTTCTCTTGTGTTTCCCACTTAGAGAAGTTTCTTTAGCTTTTCTTTTGAATTTTACTTTATTTATTTTTTATACAGCAGGTTCTTACTAGTTATCTATTTTATACCTATTAGTGTATATATTTCAATCACAATCTCCCAATTTATCCTGCCACGATCACCACCACCCCCTGCCATTTTCTCCCCTTGGTGTTTCTTAATTGTGTTGCATTTTTTTGGTGGCTCTTTTTCTTCTCTTGTGTTTCCTGCCTAGAGAAGTTCCTTTAGCATTTGTTGTAGAGCTGTTTTGGTGGTGTGGATTCTCTTAGCTTTTGGTTGTCTGTAAAGCTTTTGATTTATCCCTCAAATCTGAATGAGATTCTTGCAGGCTAGTGTAATCTTAAACTTGGTTGTAGGTTCTTCCCTTTCATCACTTTAAATATTTGTGCCACTCCCTTCTAGCTTGTATAGCTTCTGCTGAGAAATCAGCTGTTAACCTTATAGGAGTTTCCCTGTATGTTATTTGTCGTTTTTTCCTTGTTGCTTTTAATAATTTTTCCTTGTCTTTAATTTTTGTCAATTTGATTACTGTGTGTCTCAGCACGTTTCTCCTTTGGTTTTTCCTGCCTGGGACTCTCTGTGCTTCCTGGACTTGGGTGACTATTTCCTTTTCCATGTTAGGGAAGTTTTTGACTATAATCTCTTCAAATATTGTATCAAGTCCTTTCTCTCTCTTCTCCTTCTGGCACCCCTATACTGTGAATGTTGTTGTGTTTAATGTTTCAGAGGTCTCTTAGGCTGTCTTCATTTCTTTTCATTGTTTCTCTTTATTCTGTTCCATAGTAGTGATTTCCACCGTTCTGTCTTCCAGTTTACTTCTCCGTTCTTCTGCCTCAGTTATTCTGCTATTGATTCCTTCCAGTATATTTTTCATTTCAGTTATTGTATTGTTCATCTCTGTTTGTTCTTTAATTCCTCTAGGTATTTGTTAAACATTTATTGCATCTTCTCGATCTCTGCCTCCATTCTTTTTCTGAGGTGCTGGATCATCTTCACTATCATTATTCTGAATTCTTTTCCTGGAAGGTTGCCTATCTCCACTTAATTTAGGTGTTTTTCTGGGGTTTTATCTTGTTGCTTCATCTGATACATAGTTCTCTGCCTTTTCATTTTGTCTATCTTTCTGTGAATGTGGTTTTCGTTCCACAGGCTGGAGGATTGTAGTTCTTCTTTCTTCTGCTGTCTTCCGTCTGATGGATGAAGCTATCTAAGAGGCTTGTGAAAACTTCTTGATGGGAGGGACTGGTGGTGGGTAGAGCTGGGTATTGCTCTGGTGGGCAGAGCTCAGTGAAACTTTAATCTTCTTTCTGCTGATGGGTGGGGCTGAGTTCCCTCCCTGTTGGTTGGTTGGTCTGAAGTGACCCAGCACTGGAAGCTACAGGCTCTTTGGTGGGGCTTATGGCAGAATCCAGAGGGTCGTGCTAAGGAGTAATTCCCAGAACTTCTACTGCCACTGTCCTTGTACCCACAGTGAGCCACAGCCACCCCCTCCCTCTGCAGGAGACCCTCCAATACTAGAAAGTAGGTCTGGTTCAGTCTCCTACGGGGACACTGCTCCTTCCCCTTGGGTCCTGACATGCACACTACTTTGTGTATGCCTTCCAAGAGTGGAGTCTCTGTTTCCCCCAGTCCTGTCAAAGTCCTGCAATCAAATCCCACTAGTCTTCAAAGTCTGAGTCTCTGGGAATTCCTCCTCCTGTTGCCAGACCGCCTGGTTGGGAAGCCTGATGTGGGCCTCAGAACCTTCACTCCAGTGGGTGGACTTGGGCCTCAGAACCTTCACTGCAGTGGGTGGACTTCTGCTGTATAATTGTTCTCTACTTTGTCAGTCACCCACCCAACAGTTATGGGATTTGATTTTATTGTGATTGAACCCCTCCTACAGTCTCATTGTGGCTTCTTCTTTGTCTTTGGATGTGGGGTATCTTTTTGATGAGTTCTAGTATCTTCCTGTCGATAATTGTTCAGCAGTTAGTTGTGATTCCGGTGCTCTCACAAAAGGGAGTTAGTGCACATCCTTCTACTCCTCCATCTTGAACCAATCTCCCACCAAGCATATTCTTGTTAATGATCTTTAAAAGCATGCATATATAGTTTTTCAATATAAATAATTTTCATTAAGAATTTATCTTCTTTATATGCAACCAATCAACTGTTTATTAAGTGCCTAAAGTGGCTTGGTATAGTTATTGTGGCAGCTCCAAGAAGAGATAAGACATAATCCCTGGAATAAGCACTTTAGAAATTAGTTGGGAAGATAGGAAATACATGTGTATAAAGGACAATTAAATTTTTTTTTTTGCGGTACGCGGGCCTCTCACTGTTGTGGCTTCTCGCGTTGCGGAGCACAGGCTCCGGACGCACAGGCTCAGTGGCCATGGCTCATGGGCCCAGCCGCTCCGCGGCATGTGGGATCTTCCCAGACTGGGGCACGAACCCGTGTCCCCTGCATCGGCAGGCAGATTCTCAACCACTGCACCACCAGGGAAGCCCAAGGACAATTAAATTTTTAAGGCATTATATGCAAAGGCCAAATGATCTATTATAGCATAACAGAGCCAAGACATATTTCCATTCTGGATGGTCAGTGATGACTTACACAGAATATGGGAAATAGAACAAACTGTAAATGATCCATGGAGTTCTTAGTATGTGGTAAAAAGGAGAGGAGAAATCATCCATTGGGGAAACAGCATGGACAAAGCCATAAAAACAAGTTCAGACAAAATATCTACCTAGGACAGAATATAACACTTAAGCTGAGATATACGTTGAAGTGAGTAAGTGTCAGAAAGTGCCATTGCAGGCTTGCAGACTTGCCTGTCAGGCCTTTGACATTGGGAGATATTGACAGTTTTTGATGGTGGTCACAGACTGATGATATCCATGTTTAAAAAATAAATTTGACAGCAGTGAAAATAGAGTACCTGATGGTAGCAGTATAAATAAAAACAAACAAAAGTAATCGTAATTTTTAAAAAGGAAATTAACAGGTTTTAGAAACTCATCAAATAGGTTAATAAAAGGGGAGGATGATGAATACAGGTTTAAACTTGAGTTTCAACACTAGGAGATTAAGGGTATTGCCAACAGAAATAAAGGGAGACCATCATACTGAGTGAAATAAATTTGAGGTTGAAATGAGATATTTGGTTTTTCAAATACTAAAATATTAGTTATAGTATGTAAGATGATATTATCCAGAGGATATTTTGGTGAATTGGCTTTAAGAGAGAATTCAAAACTAAATATATGACTTAGAAAGTCATTCATATTAGATGACTGATAAAATCATGAAAATAGATACACTATCAAACGATGAGCTCTATCAGAAAAGGGATAATAAGGATAGAACTTCAAGGTATTACTGCAGTTGCAAGTATAAGAAAAGCATGAGAAAAAATAAAGCAGTTAGAGAACTGGACATAGGAAGAGAATTAGACAAAATTCAGGGTTATAGAATTTAAGGGAAGAGAGAACTTCAAGATACAGGAAGTGGTTAAGGGTGTGCACTGCTGCATAGAGGGTAGGAAGATATTTGGAAAGCTCTTAGTGCTTCATTCTCCCATAAAGTGCTATGGAAATGTTTCATATATTTGCTGATATACTCTAAGACCAGAGTATATCAGGCTATGAATTGCATGTAAATAAATTTCTTAGTTAAAATAATCATGTGTCAAGTTTTATAAAGAAGAAGAAAAATACTGACTACTAATGATAAAGAGGTACTCTGTCTTTCCTCTGCCTTTGTACTAAGGATGAGAGAGCCAGGCAGCACTGTAGCAGGAACCAGAAGGAACAAAGAAAAAAGATTAGCTTCTTTTATGAAATGGCTTTTATTCTACTAGTATCTCTTTAAAAATAAAAATCAAGGAATAAATGTCCATTTAAATTGATCTTCTGTTGGACTATACTATTGGTCTGACATATAAGTTAGTGTTTCTTAGATTTAACTATCCCCCTGGGATAAGACTGAGAAACAACAATAATATTTTATGGAGAGTGTCAAATAGCTTGCCTTTACAGCAATTCTATTCTCCGTATCCTTTTTTTTTTTATTTTTTGGAAGATGGATGATGGAGACCATTATAATCAGAAAGATACTAATCTGGAGCTGTGATGAAGCAAATATCTTTAGTCACATGTTATTGGAGTTTAAGGACTTCTATGTTTATAGGAGAATTTCAAATAAAGTTTCTTCTACTCACTGCCCTAAACCTACCCCTTACTAGCTGTGACCTTGAGAAACTCACTTTATCTTTTTAAGCCATTTCCCTCCTCTGTGAAATGGGAATGTTAACATCCACCCTTATTACTCCCAGAGTTCATGAAGATCAAATGAGATGATAAAAGTGAAAGTGTTTGTTTAACTGTGAAATGCCACATAAGTGTTGTTATTATGAATCCTTTCTAGACTACAAATAGCAAGGAGGCAAAGAGCAGACCTATGTTGTTCCTATGAAACGACAGTACTTACATAGTGCCTGACATGAAGTAAGAAACGAATAAATATTTGTTGAATTTAATTACTGCTTGAGAAGTATAATCATGAAAATGGTTGTATATAAAAGTATCAATAAAATATACACTGAACCCCCAAATAGAAGATTATTATGAAAACAATGGCAGGCTCAGCTCTCACAAGAATGCTGTTCCATTCCTGTGCCTATGACACTGTGTGAACCAGCTTACATCCGACCTGAATGCTGAAACCTCTCCAAGGAAAGAGACAGCACAATTTCCACTGTGCTTTTTATTTCATGTCTAATAGCCTTTCTGGCCATAGCCAAAACTAGAGACTGTTTATTAGTAAACCTGGGATATATTGCTAGAGGAACTGATAAAACCCACAGAATAGAGTTGATAAAAATTCAACAAAAGACGAAATGAGGGACAGAAAATAGACTAAATGTGAAAACAGGAAGGCAATACCAAACAATGTGGAAGCAAAGAATAGTAAAATAAAATGTTGCATGGAAATATCTATATTCACTGGAGTTCATGGATGAAAGTTCATGGATACACTTTATTGAGATACCAGAAGCACGTCCAAATAAATTTGGCCTCAGAATAAAAGCAATACTCACTACAGAGAAATTAATTATTTCACTAGGGCTCTTAACGTAGTAACATTTACAAATGGTGGGCATGGAGTGGTAATAGCCAGCTGTTGAAAGGGAGAAGGGACAGTCTAGCTAGTAAAGCTAGCTAGTAAAGTGAACACACAAAACACTGGAGTATAATGGAAGATCTGCTTCCCGTTCCCCCTCCCCACTCCCCAAATTCCTCAAACAAATCTTAGTGATGCCACTTTCAGTGGCTTATATCTGAATATTGTTCTTGGGTATCAAATAATGCCTGCTTTAACATTAATACTTTATTGCCTGATAATGATTTTATTTCACTCTCACTTCCCCCCAAATATTGGCATTTTAAGTGAACATGCAAATTAAAAACAGAAACGGTGGCATGATCAACAGTTGAACTAATGGGGAAGAGGACACAGCTAAAGACCTGGTCTGTAGGATGCTTCCTGCTCAACATAAATGTTAACCATGCTATATTTATTTATTTGCTCCTATCAGCCAGTATTCTCTTAGAAAGGTACCAAAGGATGCCTGGGTATCATTCACACCCTCTAGGTACAAGGGCCAGTGGTAGAATGAAGCCACAGACTGGGTATGGGTCAATAAGAGTGAGTCAGGTCACTAAAGCCAAGTCTAAAATATGCTGAGACAAGCGCAAGTCAACAGAAGAGCGTTAATAAAATAATCAGGGCATGTATGTGAGATACCCAGAAATGTTTACTTCAGAGAACCTTCTGAAGACCAGACCTTCCCCCAGGGCATCATTCCCATTTACAGCTTGGCATTTTATCTAAAACATAAAAGAGACATGGAGAGCAGTCCTCACAGTTGCTAAAACTGTGCCAATTCCCTAGGCCAATGATAGTCAGGTATTCCAGTTCTCACACTGATAAAGAGGGACCTGCAACACCTTTGTCTGCAGCAACTCTCAGCTGAGATGGCGGGGAACAGCAGACCTACAGGGAAGACTACCTCCGCTTTAAGTCCTAAAGAGGGCTATTTATTTCCTTCTCCCAGATGACTGTGTGGCAATTGAGAAGCCTCTGGGATCACATCCATGCTGCTTTCCTTAGGCCAAGCAACTGATTGCTCTCTCGGAAAACAGGTGAAAAAAACCAAAGGTAAAGCACTGTCCATAACTGTATTACATGCATCATTAGCCTCCATCCTCTCAAACAAATGACAGAGATGATGAAATACAGGAGCTTTTTTTTTTCTTTTCCCTTAACAACATTCTGGATTATAAATAATACAATAAAAGATCATGTTTTATTACTCCCAATTTCATATGGATTTGAAGCATATGGCTTTTATTTTGGGGGGATGGCATGGAGGGAGCAGGTGAATAGTGAGTTGAATTGATGATTCTTGGGAGTGATATAAAATATTTTATTAAGTAATAGTACAGTGTTATTACATGCACCAGAGACCATTCCAACACTAAACACACATTTTAACTCAGGGTCAGGGTGAGGTAAGGGAGGCAGTGGTACACCTAAGTAACTTCATAGGTCAGAGATCACAAAACATGGTGTAAAAATCTCTGTCGCGTACATGCAGCATTAGCATTCAGTCCTGGAACTCATGGAACAGATGCTTGTTCTAGTTTATAAGAGATTCAAAAACCTCCAGTTTTCTACTCTTGGTTTCACTGTGAGCATGCTGGGTAACAAAACTGCACATTTGTAATATATATTCTCTCTCGCAGGTCTTTTTCTCACAGATTTATCTTTGTTTTATTGATTTGTTGCATTTTGAACTATTTTTCAATCCCAGGAAAATTACTCCTTTTTTTTGTTTCTCACAAATTTCCCTTTCTTTCCTCTTTGTTATTCATGAGCATCCCCCTGCAGCCTGCTTCAAGAAATTGAGTTTTATAATAAGTGTTGCAAGACTGCCTTTCTTCCCATAATATGGGAGCACTAAGAAAAAAACAATATTTTTGTCCACTTCTGAGATTGGGCAGGGGGAAAAAGGGAGAAAGAGCAAGGGACAAAGGAGAACATTTCTGAGCAAGCAATCCTACCCACTTATTCCGTTGTCCTGTCGTGAGTTGCACATCCAACATAGTTAGGCCAAGTTAGACAGGCAACGTCTAAGGAAGATATGGATTCTTCTGGAAATGTGTACTAATGATTCACTGTCTGACACTTTCAACTTTTCTCACAGAATTGGATTTAAATCATTGACCTGGTATGGAGCTGCAGGGTAACATCCTGTCTTTTAGAAAGATAGGGAAATAATAATGCCCAATATGTGGCAGTTTAAAAAGTTTTAGTAAACTGAGGGGCTTCCCTAGTGGCGCAGTGGTTGAGAATTTGCCTGCTAATGCAGGGAACACGGGTTCGAGCTCTGGCCTGGGAGGATCCCACATGCCGCGGAGCAACTAGGCCCGTGAGCCACAAATACTGAGCCTGTGCGTCTGGAGCCTGTGCTCCGCAACAAGAGAGGCCGCAATAGTGAGAGGGGCGCGCACCGCGATGAAGAATGGCCCCCGCTTGCCACAACTAGAGAAAGCCCTCGCACAGAAACGAAGACCCAACACAGTAAAAAATAATTAATTAATAAACTCCTACCCCAAACATCTAAAAAAAAAAAAAGTTTTAGTAAACTGAAAAGGCTGGAGGTGCTGCCCTTATCCAAATACCATGCCAAGATGGAAAAAAAAAAATGCTAATACGCTTCAAATTATCCAGGCAAAGTGCTAACACATACCCTATTACAAAATCCCTAGACTTGCTCCATCTCTAAGACAGGACGGGTTATATTTGAATCAGTATTAGAAAACTACGGCATTCCTTAGGAACACAGGGGAGGGGGTACGCCATGGTAGGAAAGGAGAAGGAACAAGGGTGGGAGGAAGTGTACTGACTGTAATCAGTAAGATTTGTTTATTTAATGTTAATTTCTCCCATCCATTCTTCTTAAGCAATTCAACCAGCTTGTATTCAGAAAAGACTAGCTAGAAAACTGCTTCTGGGTTTAGTAGCTTTAAAATAATTAGAAATTTATGAGAGGCTATGCTGAAGACTAAGGGACAGAATCTAATTCTTAAGTTTAAGAACCTTACAATTTATCTTCTATAACAATGCTAATTGAATTCAAGTGCACTTTTTGAGTTTGTTCATGTACTTGATGTGATGAGCAGTATGAAGATGATTAAATCAGATTTCCTTCTCTCTGAAACTTGCCAACATGGGTAAAGTTCAAGTGGTATCAGGTAAAAGTCTTAAGTGAAGTCCAGTAAAGTGTTAGGTAAATCCAAGGAAGGAGGCACTACATCAAATCAATAAGTCAGTTTTCCCAGAGCAAATGGTGATTGACATAGATTTTGTAAATGGATAACATTTCCGTAAGTTCAGGGAGTAATAAGGACAGAATCTCTGGCACCATTTTGAGACAGGAATAAATGTTCATGCACAGCAAAGCGCATGCCGAATGAATTTAGACAAATGCAAGTTATAGGGCTGGGAAGGGGTACAAACTTTCAGCTACAAGATGAATAAGGTCTGGGGATCTAATGAAAAACATGGTGACTATAGTTCAGTGGCCTCCAACCTTTTTGGCACCAGGGACCAGTTTCATGGAAGACAATTTTTCCATGGACTGGGTTAATGTGAGCGATGTGGGGGATGGTTCAGGCAGTAATGAGAGCAATGGGGAGCGATGGGGAGCGACAGGGAGCGGCAGATGAAGCTTCACTCACCTGCCCGCTGCTCACCTCCTGCTGTGCAGCCCTGTTCCTAATAGGCCACAGACTGATGCCGGTCCATGGCTGGGGGTTGGGAACCCCTGCTATAGTTGATAACACTGTATCGCGTAATTGAAATTTGCCCAGAGTAGAACTTAAATGTTTTCACACACACACAAAACAAACATACAAAAAACTTAGGTAACATGGATAAAATCCTTGAAAGACACAAATTACCAAAACTGAAATAGAAAATCTGAATAATCCTATATCAAAAAAATTAGAATTGTGAATTAAAACCTTCCTACAAAGAAAATTCAGCCCCACATAGGTTCACTGGTGAATTCAATTCAAAATTTAAGGGAACAATTAATATTAATCCTATGGAAACTCACTCAAAAAATAAAGAATGAAGCAATGAGGTCAGCACTGGTGGTTGGTTTGAGTGATTCACAAGGAAACAGAATATTGAGGAAAATAAAGCACTAGAAATTGTTAAGTATAAATAGTTAAGTAGAATGGCTGATTGTGGAGTTAGGGGGGAAACAAATTGACTCTAAGAATATGGAGGGATAGAAGGTATGATGGTCCTGGTGAGGATGGAGAGGAAAGTGATGGAGTGTGATGTGAAATCATGGTGGTCAGAAAGAGCAATTTCAAATTGTAAGATCTTAGAACTGTTCTCAATGTAATATAGTCCAAATTCTGATCACTGATGTGATATGTATGAATGTCAGGTAATTTTGAAGTTATCTAAAATAATGATGGAACAGAGTGAAAAGGAAAATTAGGGGGCCAGTGCTAAGACTGTTATGGAATAGAGAAGGCTGTGCTCAGGTGTGTCTAGGGACAAGAACAAAGATGGGAAGAATATTCTGTTTCCATGCCTTGTCTATCATTTGTGAAGCAATTACTATACACCAGCCAGTGTTTTAGTCAGAAATCTTGATTATGACATTTTATCCTCACTATAGAGTTATTAAGTAGGTATTCATACGTAGGTATTCATGATCATACTGAGATGTCAAGATTAATATATTATCCAAGATCTTCCATCTACACAGTGGTGGATGCAGAACATAAACATCTTTAAAGTGCCTTAAATGTCCATATTCTTTCTACTAAATCATCGGCCTCATCACACAAAAAATATCTGAAAATATGGTAGTATGATTAGAGAAGTATGGTAACATTTACTGAGTTTTTACTACATGTCATGGGAAGTGCTAAATACTTTATGTATATCAATTTATGTGATATAAATTGTGTATATCAATTTACTCACAAGAACCCAAGCCAATATTGTTTATTTCCATTTTAGAGAAGGAAGGAATTTATAATTAAATAAGCTTTTGAAACTTTTAGGTAGCAAAGTTAGTGAACTAGGATTGCTAATAAGTTCTGTCTGACTCCAAAAGCTACGATGCTACACTCCTTCTTCAATTGTGCCTGAGTTTCAATAAACAATGTGTCATTGGGCAAGGGATAACCTGCTCATCTGGAGATAGAAGCAGAAATTAAGAGTAATGCTTACCCTTTGAAATGATGTTATGAAGAGAATTCAGGTTTTAATTAAAGCAAAAACAAGGAGGTAGAGACCAAAAAAAAAAAAAAAGGTTTGTGAGAGAAATAAGGGAACAAGGTTGGACACAGAGATACTGTCTCAGAGTTGTGGAATGCACAAAGAAACATAGCATAGCAAAGTTGTTTGGAAAGCCTTATCAGGGAATTGCATTCAGGTGGAGGCTGAGTACTTCCCAAGAGATTGATAATACTCTAGGGAGAAGAATGGCATATAAGTTTTGCCAGATGCCTTGAGTTCCATGAGACAATTGGGAATGCATCACTACTCCTAGGGTATAGCCTTCCCACAGAAAGCTGAGGAGTGTTCCAATGTTCACCCAAGCCATTTTTGCCAGTCTTCTATCCATCACAAGCAGCAAGGCACAAACTAACAGGGGCTGGGAAAAGGTAATCAAGAAGTAATTGGTCCACTGGTTATGGTGATATGACTGAATGGAAATATTCCTTATGAGGAAGAAAGGAACAAAAGGAGAAGGGAAGGAAGGGTAGCTCAGTGAAGCCATCACTTTGTTCTTGCAGCCATGGGATGTATTAAACTGAACTTCTATTTATTACATTAAGATCTATTGGTCTCTACCCAGGATGGAGGTCACAAAATAATCTGTTGGGATTAAACTGTATAATTATGACACAATATTTATTCCTACTGCTTTAGGTTAAGAGTGATTATCTATCAACCCATTAACAAAATATGTATAGCTCCTTAATCTATACTTTTTGGTTGCAGCTACAGAAAATCAAATACTTTAAGGGACTGTAGAAATCATCACCACTGTTTACTCACACTAAACTGATAAAATGATCTAATGCATGAAAAAATTAAATGATCTAATTTAGTTAGAAAAGTTAATTTCTGTGTAACTTTTATAATATTCAAAATATGTACAAATAAAAAATTCCTGGGGTGATTAATAGCAGTTGAAGACATGACTGACAAATGTGATGATAATAACCTATTATTGAACACGAATCTTTAATAACTCCATTAATGAGTAGTCACCAAGTTACTAGATTATTTTACTTTAGTCACTATAAAATGGTGACTCTGGATGGGGCTCCGGCCTTTTGGCCACCATAAGTGTGTCACCTGGTTAAATATGTCCCTGTGAGCATGTAGCATAAATGGGCAGGAATATCATGCTTCATCCACAGCAGCAGGTGAATTCTCCTTGATGATGTAAATAATAGCACAAGCCTTAATCTGCTGACAGTAGGTAGGCATAGAAGCTGTGTTCTGGCTTGGCAAAAATGACAGGAAAATGAGAGTTTTGATATATTCTGGTGGGAAAGCTACAATATGTTTCCCAATTGTATAAACTTATTCCCTTCTTTATACATTCCCAAGACTGCCATCTTTTCTTTTTCAACTCTTTCAGTAATGGACAGTTACAAAAGAGCCATGAAAGAAAAATTCTTTAAAAATATTTTAAGGGGATTGAGCATAAAGGTCAAAATATATTTTTAATACAAGGATTGTTCTTTCCATGATGCTATGTTATTCTACAGAATATACTTAGTCAAACTGTGATGCTCCTCAACAAAACTCTTATGTAGAAATTAATTGCTCTATACATCATTTTTAACTGCAATAATACTTTTAAAGAGTTGTGATGTGCTAGAAGAGGGGACATGCACCTTTTTCCCTCCAATGGTCATGGGTAAAGCTGATAGTCACCAACTTTTTTGTGGGAACAAGCTATATCCTTACTGAGGCTTTGGAGCAGTAGAGAGATATATGAAAAGGAATGGAGGAATTTATGGGGAGAATGGAGATTTTTATGGGGAGACTGGAGAAAAGGAGCATAAGACAACTAGGCAAATCCTTTGCCTCACTAGAAAAGCCATGAGCCAGGCTGTAATGATCAACTGATTTTGGTTCTCCGTTTATTAGTTTTATACCTTACTCTGAAGGATCTCCTAATGTGGGAGCTCTACAAAGAGATGAACAGAATATTTCAGTGTTATTATTGCTATAATCAAGGTATGTACAGACCACAAAGGATAGGTGGGGCCCCTAACCCTGACTCAACAGAGAAGCCCTTTGTCTTCTATGGGAATTCCTTTCCTACAGGGGCACATCAGCAGAAAATTTCCATTTCTTTGCCACTTTGTATTAGCTCTGAGCATTAAATGAAGTTACTGCTTAGACCTTGTATTTAAATTTTAACCTATATTTGAGAAGCAGCCTGAATGAAGGATGGGCAAAAAGAAGACTGCCAAGTTCTCACTTTTTATGCATTTAGGGAAGATTCAGATGTGTTATCCACTTTCAGTTACAGAGTTAAAGATACAATGAAAGCATCTGCGTTACAGACTACAGTGGAATCAGGTGTCGAAACATAAGATATCCTCCTTTACAGGGGGACACTGTCTGGCAGTGCCCTGAATAGCCCTCCACTGTCCTCTCCCATGTTTTTTTAATTGCCTTTCCTTGGCATTTCTACAAGATATGGGATGATACTCATCATGTCTAATTTACATAATACAAAACTAAATCCAGAGAAGGAAAATGACTTCTTTAAGGTCAATAAATAGTGTAAAATCAAGTCATTCCTTCCTATCTATCTCAGAATATTACCTGAATTTTGACAAAATACCACACTTCCCAGACATTTTTTAAATGAAATCAATAGTGCTGACTTGTGTATTAGAATGGAATAGCCTCAGGGAAGGTCTGTAGTACCATATTTTTGTCCTGCCTCTGTGCTGTGGCACCAAGGTAGGTCTGATGCAAACCCATACTTTGGAATCACTTTTTAGTGCTCAGTGCCTTACTAGTATCTGAAGATATCACATGGTTAAGTACAGACAAAAAGTTGAGCATTATAAGTAGTAATTAGGGAGGTGAACACTGAAACAACTGATTGTGCATTCTGTTTCTAAAGTCTTCTTAAAAATGTCATCAGCAAAGTGTAGTCAGATTGATTCAGAAACCACAGTTAATCACGGCATCGTTCAGTTAGCTTTAGCTAAAAGAAGAGACAATAAAAGCTATCGTTCTTTTATTTTCTCTGGTTTCCACACATAGCCAATGTGACCAGGTGTGGTCAGGCCTTCTGCTCCATAATCCAGTGATGTTTCTCCAGAGGAGAATGAACTGGATTGAGAAGATGTATTTGGCATCTTTTATGGCCTTTTTAGAACCTTCAACTCCAACTGGCCCCCACACGTTAAAAATGCCTGTGAGCTGTGTTGTAGGCACAGTATAAGTATCAACACGTTTATCTTTTTCACCTATTACATGGCAGTAAATGAGAAGTTACACAAATATTTTACTTGTCACACTCCCACAGTGATTTTTATAGAAAAATAATAGGGGCAGGGGTTATGAGATGATTCCTGAGGTCCCTTTCAGCTCTCATATTCTGTGACTTTACTGTGCTGGAGCAGAATAATGCTCACAAAATGCACACCGAATGAATTAATCCACTTCAGACAAATGTGACTTATAGAGCTGTCATTTCTGAGAGATAATAGTACTGATGGCATCATATTACTGACAGCATGCCTCACAATAATTCTTAGCTTGATATAATGCTGGGAAAATAAAATATTTGGAATTTGTTTTTTCTCTGTTAATAATTTTAGACTATGAGTCTGCAGACTTTAGAAAGGATAACCACGGATGTAAATTTCAGCTATCAATTTGTTGGCTCAAAATCTCTTTCAAGTTCCTTCTCCTGCCATCCTGGAGCAACTTCTTCAATACCTCCAGAGATTCACATAAATGACTCAATAAGGGCAAGAACTAACCTGATGACATTTACATTTTAAAGTGATTAATTTGATCTGAAGTCTTAAGGAAGAGCTTTAAGAAGAGGCAGAGTCACCGATTATGAAAGAGGAGGTGAAGACATTTCAGAAGGGATGAGAAGGTGATTACAGGAGAGGAGGTGAGAACCAGGCTCCTGAACACTAAGGTTTGCTGGCAAAACTTCAGTGGGGATTAAGGACAGCTGGCCTGAAGGCATCTGAAAGGAAGAAAAATAAAGTGTGACTGCTTTGAGGAGGCCAGTTAGGGAGAGATCTTTAAATCTGTAGATTTTTTTTCTGCAGCCTCTGGGCAGTTAGCATCTCCGGGGGTTTCCTACACTGAAAGAGGCTTTTAGATGTGGAAATGAATATTATTTGTCTTCCACTTAAAAGCTTGCTCTCACTTTTGCTCTATAAAAATGGAGAAGGACCTGAATGCCCCTCTGGGAGCTTAGACCCACAATGTATCCAGGTATGCCCTGGCTGTAGCAGACCTCTCTGAAGGATGTTCATGTATCTGCTGACCCTGACTGTAAATTCTAGCCTGAACTAAGTGACACTGGGTGCCCTATTTTTAATTGCGTCTGGAGCCTGTACTCCGCAATGGGAGAGGCCACAACAGTGAGAGGCCCGCGTACCGCAAAAAAAAAAAATGTTCCTGAGCTAGGTGATCTCCCTCATCTCTATAGATGCCAATATGAAAGCACCTTTGAACTTCATCTGAATTGCTAATGACAGGGAAAGTGCTACTGAGAATAAAACAATAGCTTTTAAAACTTTCTCTTCCCTGTAGTTTAAGGCATATGCATTTCAAGTTATGGACTTTAGAAAGTAAACTACTTCCTTTGATGTCTAATTCACAAGAAAATACATGTGCCTCTATATGTATTGCATACATGAGAGGTTTTCTCTAGAACTTATCGGTGTAGAACCAACTGGCTGTGGCTAGCTCACTCATTTCTCTTTATACAACATGCGTTTAGGAATCATAATAGGAGCTGGCACGGTTATGATTGACCAAACACCCCCATGTTTCACGTCTTGTACTATAATCACTTTCACCTGAAAGGGATTTTTCTACTCTTCTTCCCATTTAAGTCAATTATTAATTATATTCAGTTTCCACTGATCCATCCCTTACAGGTTTCAGCTTTTGATTCTCATACAAATGGGTTTCTTTCTCTCCCTATTTCTTATAACGTAGGAGTAAATGGCAAGGGTAAGTCTATTCCAGGGAAAGATTTTACTGATGGTTGATGGTTCTTCTTTTCCCTCTGCACAGCCCTCACACCCCTTCTCTTTAACTCTCTAGCAAGTGTTTTCTGACTAACAGAAATGATTCTATCTAGGGTCAGATGGCTATCAGGCAGTTATTGTTTGTAATGGTTTGGAGTCCTTCAGCCAGTGTCACAGAGTGGGCGTTTATCCTTATTTAAGAAGAAATGGGAGGGAGGTAATGTGTTTCACTGAGTCTGTTTGTAGGGGATACTGTGTTTCAAATTTCAGACAGAAAATTACTGAGGAATAGAAGCAGACCAATTTCTCTAAACATCTTTTGCTGAAAAAAGAGGAAGTTTGGGAGCACATTCTTCCATCCCGTTTCCTAAATTTTTCACTCCTCCCAGCTGTCCCCAGAAATGTTGGTTGGGGCTATACATATGTTTTATTAATTCCAGGAGGCAACATGGCAAGTGAAAAGCTGGATTTATAAGACACAGACTCAAATTTAAATCCTGGGTCAATCCCTACCAGTTCTGTGACATTGACAATTTATTAACAGCTCTAAGTGCCTGATTTCTCATTTATAAAATGGAGGTTTTAATATGTACCTTGCAAGGTGATTATGAAAATACAATGAAATGGCATAAGTATATAATACAGTTCTTGGAACATAAAAGATGCTCAAAATATGTTTAATACCCTATTCCCACTCAATCATTTTATATATGATGCTTACGTTTTTTGTGCTTCCTTGTCACGCAATACAAGAATATCACAGAACACCTTCAATACTTTCACTGGGCTAGGTTAGATTAATTTTGTTGATAATACACCTGGAATTCTTTTCATGCACGTACAGATTTTAGTGTGTTGCTGACATATTGTTAATGCTAGGTCATAACTTTACTTAAAGAGAGAGTTCATGGATATGAAAGGTAAGCTCAGGGCAGGGCAGTGGCAAGAAGCTATTTGGGGGCTCAAAGACGCTGTGGCAGCCCCCCACCAAGTTGGCAGGTGAAGCCCTACCTCATCTATGCTTAAGGTCAGCTCCTGCAATGAAGATCAGTGTAAAGAGATGGATACCACGGAACAAAACTATGCACTGAATGTTCTGCCTTGTGCTGCAGAATATGAAATGTTTGATAGGCAGAGGTGTGGAGAGGTGTGTCCTTAGGTTTATGAGATGGTATGAGAATCTGCTGCTTCTTAGCTTAGTAAGAATGTCTAAGACATCTCTCCCTTGAACAACTCCAGCGACTTTTCTGTTCTACCCTGTAAGTCTGAGAATTAGTGTCAACCTGTGTGGTTTAAATTCTAATGATCCTAGACTAAACTGTCAATCTGAGTATTTGTTTAAATACCAACTGTTGCTAAATGTAACTGTTTAGTACTCTGTCTCTGGGATGGAAAATGTACATCCTAGTGTGACCAGTGCTTCTTCTATCCTCCCTCTCTCCTCAACCCTCCTCAGCCCCTCCTCTTCCCCTTTCCCGGCAACATGAGGGAAAACTATTGAGTAGACCCTGGAACTAGGCACAGTTCACCCTCAACCCTGCCCACCACTGCAGCAGCATTGCTAGGGTCTCGGTTCTCTCCATTCCCTTCCTGTGCCTCATTTTCCTCTGAAATAGGGGAAGCATCAATGAGACAAGATTCTTCTAGCCCTGAGAGACAAATGTTTTGATCCCTACACTCCAGAGAGATTCCTAGAGAGACAGTAAGATGCCAGGAACAAAATTGCTGTTTGATGCATCTAGACAGACAGGGCCGTAGATAATCTTGCAGTTTCCATAGTGTGGTGAAAAGACTTTAGGGAGGTCCCAGTGATTCCCATCTCCTGTGATTCAAACCTTCATAACCTCTCCCTTTGAGTGAGGGCAGGAACTGAGACTTGCTTCTGACCTATTGAACATGACAAAGGTGATGGAATGTCAGTTTCATGATAACCTAAGATTGAAAACTAACTTGCTAGGGGACTCTTTTCCTTGCTGGCTTTGAGGAAACAAGAAGCCACACTGGGAAGACCTTCATGGTAAGGAACTGAGAGTGGCCTCCAGATGACAGTCAACAAAACTGTCTAACAGCCACAAGAAAATAAATGCTGTCAATAACCACATGATCTTCGAAGTGGTTCCTTCTCCAACTGAGCCTCAGATAAGGTTGCAGCCCTGGCTGACACTTTGATTGCAACCTTGTGCGTTTTCCAATCAGAGTCCAACTAACCTGCATGACACTCCTGATCCACAGAAAATGAAACACAATAAACACATGTTGTTTCAAGCTACTGAGTTTGTGGCAACATTGTTATGCGTCAATAGATAACTAATAGAGCACAGATGGAAGGAGGGAAGCAAACCTGAGAGAGTCAGGAGATAGGAAGAAGGGATACTTCAGCTACAACTGGTTATTGAGAAGTAGGTAGCATCAAAGATATTTTTGCAGATTGTGATCCTTTAAAAGTAAGCTCTGGGGCTTCCCTGGTGGCGCAGTGGTTGAGAGTCTGCCTGCCGATGCAGGGGACACGGGTTCGTGCCCAGTCCGGGAAGATCCCACATGCCGCGAAGCGGCTGGGCCCGTGAGCCATGGCCGCTGAGCCTGCGCGTCCGGAGCCTGTGCTCCGCAACGGGAGAGGCCACAACAGTGAGAGGCCCGCGTACCGCAAAAAAAAAAAAAAAAAAAAGTAAGCTCTGAAATGCAGTTTATGGTGCACAAAGTTTATTAGGAAGTGCCCTTGGGATCAAAACCTGTGGAAGGGAGGTAGAAGAAATGGTCAGGAAAGAAGGAGAAGTGGTACTGTGCCACAGGACCGACAAAGGCATCAGCCAACCTCACAGACAATGGAACTAGAAAGGCCTTTCAAAGCTGCCACGCACAGGACCAAAATGGCTAAGGCTCTACATGATCACGGTGGATTGCTACTGAGTTTACACAGCCTCAGGAAGGTTAAGACACTGTGTAATGTGGCATCAGCTGAAGGCTGTCTCTTGACAGTAATCTCAGCAACTGGGGCCACATGCCCTTCACTGAAGAGGGATCTGGACCTGGCATCACCATATCCATTACAGATATGTACCTGAATGAACTGATGACTGAAGCTCAGGTTGCTCTGCCACCTTACCTGGGCTACACAGCCTCCCTCCAAATCTGACACTACTTGAAGGTAGGGTGACCTCAAATTGATAATTAAATTTCTGCCATCAAGTTGGAACAGAAAAATCAAAATAAAAACTAAGCTGAGATATAGCAAAATTACTATATTTTTGTATACCAGAGCACATGACCTGTGATTCCACAGCTGTTGCAGTGACTATTATAATTACACCAGGAGCACAGAAAATGGAGGTATCAATCCCAAACAGAGGAACTGAGAAAGATTTTGTGTATGAGGATGGTACTCTCAAAAAGACTGAAGAAAATCCAATGAAGAGACTAGTACAAATGTGCAGGCAGTGTTAAGGGAACAAACAAGGGATAGTACAGCATCCTCAGGCGAACAAGAGCATGATGTCATTACCATCCTTAGGCTGGAAGGGTCAGGGTAAGAAAACCATAACTGTGACTCAAAGTAAGGATTATGTATTATAGTAGGGGAGTTGTGGCTTTGGACAGGATTATAGACACTGTAAAAAAAAACAAAAACAAAAACACACTAAATCTTTCACCACCCCCCCACTCTTCCATCTCCTGCCAATACCTCCCATTGGCCAAACCCAATGAGAAGCTGGGAGGCAAAAGTCCAGGTAATGCAGCCCAAAGTGGTCAGCCTCCCAGGTCAATGAGCAGCACAGATAGTGGATCTGGAGGGATAAACTGAAGAATAACTAGCATAGGGTTGATAATTGAAGGAGAATATCTTAAGCTAAGGAAACAGGATGAATAAAGACAGAGAAATAGGATATTCCAGAATCTGTTTAAACAATGGTCAGTAGTCTGATGTGTTTGGAGTATGAGCTACCTTGGGGTGGTAGTCTGAGATAAGGCAGACTTGGTTCAGGAAGCAAGAAGGGGGAACAGATTGAAAAAACTCTGTCAAGAGGCTCCCATCAGGAAATCCAGCAGATCCCAGCAAAACAGGACATGACTGATTTCTATGTGATAATCTAACGTCTTATCCCCAGTCTTTACTTCAGAGAGTGAGGATTGGAGAATGTGACTAGCCTCATAATTTTCTAATTATGTAATAATGGATCATGTTATAATAAATTTGCATTGATATGCATGTGGCTATCCCCATCAAATTCTGAGCCCTCTGTTACTTAAGTTTTTCATCAGAGAACAGCCTACAAAAAGCCTTAATCATTGGCCTTGATCACTCCCATTTTCCTTCAATGTTAAGAGACTAGAGAGGCCCTGTTAAATGTGATGTGGCAGGTGCATTCACATCACTGTCATGTGGGAAAATTCCTCTGTGTGGTGTAAAATCACACAAGCATGTGTTGCAGCTAATTAATTGGATGACAACCAATCCCTCAAGTCTTTTCCAACATTATTGCTTTCCCAGCTTTTCACACCCATCATGTCAACACATGTTACCTCAGTCTGTTAGCTCATCCTTTTGCTAGCAATCTAACATTAATTTACCAACAGATTGTTTAACCTTTCTCCATTCTTTTTGGTTGTTTTGCCTTCTTTAATATTTGTAACATCTCCTGAGATAGTATCTAATTAGAATTCTATTGACACACAACTTCCTCCATCTTCTGAAGGAATTTACCAGAGCACAGCAAGTCATGCTTTAAAATGGTTATATTTTTCTCCAGAGACATGCCATTCCATTTTTTTATACTTTCCCCTCTCTCCAAGACAGGAAATTACCTATATTGGGGAACTATTTGGTGCCAAGCACTCTATTAGGTATAATGCTATGTACATTGCATGTTAACTTGCTCCTCATAAAAACCTCACAAAGAAAGTATTTTGTCACTCTTTTCATACAACCTTATGGTTCAGAGTGATCATATAGTCTGTTCAACAGCAAATTACCAAAACGTTTCAGAGCCAGAATTTAAACTGAGGTCTCCCTGACACCAAAAACCACAGTCTTTCCCCCTATACCACACTCTGTGGAGCCCTCCACCATTCCCTTTTGCACTCCACAGGGGGCCAATGTGGCCATCTTAAAATATAAAATCATATGAGCCATTAATTTTTTCGTGTGAATGAGTTATTGTTGATTCTTCCAAGAGTATTTACATTTTATAAGAGGTATTAAGAAAGAAAAAAAAAAAAAAACTCCAAGAAGTGACTCTAAGAGTGGTTTTCAGGCATGCCAATTGGCTGTAGCAGTTACTTTTGGATAAAGAAGTATTTTGGGGGCACTCAAAATTTAATAGACAGCTTTCTCAATCTTTCCTATAGAAGGGATTTAATTGTTGCACCATTAAGAGTTGTCAGAGACTGAACATTTTGTTTTGTACAGCAAGGTAACATTTTTACTTTTCTGAACAGGATATCACTCAACTCTCAATTTTTCACCATGGTATTGATTTAATGCTGAAATGTGCGTGCTGTGAACTACCAGCCCCAGCAGCAGCCATGGTCCCAATCCCTTATATACACAGTGACACATATGACTTGAGATAGTCTGTGCTACCAAAATACTAGGGTTCTCTTCCTGGAACCATAAGAGATTGAAGACTGAGGCTATGGCTGTTAATAACTTTGGCCTGAAAGGAACTCTCATTAACTATAGAGATTTTTTTTTTCCATTTTGGGCCTCCAACTAGGAACATTTCTAAATCAAATAATGGTGCCTTAGATCTTCTAGGTAATGCTCTTTTTTTCAAAATGGCCTTGGAGGGGAGGTGTTTACTGGAAATGCCTTGGGAACTTCTTTTTCTTTTGAGCTTCAGTATTTCAGCAATGCACCATGGGAAAAAAATGGCCTCTCTATAGTGGGTTCAGGGAAAAATAGCTACCTACAACCAATCCATGAGAATGGTAGCCTGTTCTATACTGATCATTGCTCTCAACATCAAGAATAGCAGAATAGTGCTTCCCTGCTGGCGCAGTGGTTGAGAGTCCGCCTGCACCGGTTCATGCCCTGGTCTGCTAAGATCCCACATGCCGTGGAGCGGCTGGGCCCATGAGCCATGGCGGCTGAGCCTGCGCGTCCGGGGCCTGTGCTCCGCAATGGGAGAGGCCGCAACAGTGAGAGGCCCGCGTACCGCAAAAACAAAACAAAACAAAAAGAATAGTAGAATAGTGCACAGTCCCTAGAAGGTTCTCAATAATTATGTGTTAGAAGAATGAAGGAGTTCTTAACATTTCTTGACTATATTAGGATATGTGAGACACTTTGCTAAAGGTTAAGTATGCCAATATTGGGACTTCCCTGGTGGTCCAGTGGTTAAGATTTGGCCTTCCAATGCAAGGGGGTGCAGGTTTGATCCCTGGTCAGGGAGCTAAGATCCCACATGCCTCACAGGCAAAAACCCAGAACTTAAAAAGCAGAAGCAATATTGTAACAATTCAATAAAGACTTTAAAAATGGTCCACATCAAAAAAACTTAAAAAAAAGAATGCAAATATTAAATAAAACATCATAGCTGCTGAAAAGGAGCTCAGAGTTGAAAAGGGGAATACATAATTGAGTTGAAGTACAAGGTTCACATCTGTAAAGCATGCTAAGAGACTCCAGATTCTAAACACAACATACATATTATGAAACAAGCAAGGCCAAACTCTCCATTAACTGGCAAATGTTATGTGAAATTATAGGTTTCATTTAAAAAAAAAAAAAAGAAAACTAAGAAAAGGAAAATTATGAGGAAGAGAGCCTGGGAAAATATCAGGTATACTCTTCTTATGGAGTATAACTCTGAAATAAATCTATTCTTTTTTGATCTGTTACTTTTTAAATAAAAGTTTTGTGAGTATAACACAAATACATAGCAAGGCAAAATTTATAATTGTACAGCTCTATGAATCATCTTAAAAAGAACAAGCTCATTTAACTGTCACTTAGGTTAAGAATTAGAATATTACAAGCCCTCACCTTTATCCATTCCTTCATCACTATACACTCCTTCCTTCTCAAAGGTAACTATTACTCTCACTGCTAACACCATGGGTTAGTTTTGCCTCTTTCTGATCTTTATATAAAGGATTTATCATTATGCACCTTTTAAATCTGGCTTCTTCTTTCCAACATTTTGTTTTGGATATTCATTCATGTTGTTGTATTGGGCAGTAATTCACTGCCTTTGTTGTTTTTGTTCTATGCTGTTCCAATGCATAAATATCTTGTAATTTAATCTTCTTATACAGTTGATTCCACTCTTTTGGTCAATGTTGTTATGAACATTCTTATACATGTCTTTTGGTGAACAAATATTTGGAGTATGTGTGTGTGTTATGGAATATACTTAAGAGTAGAAATGCTAGTTAGCAAAATATCTACCTATCCATCTACCTTCCTACCTACTTACCTACCTATCTTTCCAAATTTAGTAGATAATGACAAAGTTTTCCAAAATGTTTGTAGTAACTGACATTTTAAACAGCAGTGTATCAGTCTTTTTAATTTTCACCTGTCTGTTGTGTATGTCATGGTATTACATCCATGATAGTTTTAATTTCCTGGTGACTAATGATGTTGAGTACCTATGTATGTTTTTTAGCTATTTGGATATTTGTTTTTGTGTGTAAAATACCTGTTCAACTTTCTCACCATTTGTTCCATCGAGTAGAAATTCTCTTTTATATTGTAGGGTTATATACAGTTGCAAACTCTTTGTAAGTTATCTGTATGTCAAATATATTATCCACTTTGTGACTTACATTTAGATTACCTTAATAATGTTCTTTGATGAACAAAAGCTCCCAATATCAGTATAGTTCCATTTATCAACCTTTCCTCTATTGTTAATGACATTGTTATTTATCATTCTACTTTCATCATCTTTGGGTTATATTTTATTTTGAGGTGTGTCTTATAAACAGCACATATCTGTTTGTTTTTTTTCACTAAATCTAATAATCCCTATCATCTTATCAGTTAAGTGAAAAACTTAACCCATTTATATTTAATGCAATTACCAATATAGATACATAGATCTTTCATATTATTTACTTCCTTTTTGTCTCATGTCTTTTGTTTGTTTTTATCTATTTATTTTAGCTTCTTTGCTTTTTAAAGTAATTTTGTTAAACTATATTTTCCTTTCCTTAACTCACTTGTTACATGTGTCACTTGGTGCTTACCCTAGAGATTACAACTTGTATCTAGGATGTATTAACCTCTAATGAAATAGAACTATTGATATTCCTTACAGTATTCAAGGATCTTTGAAACTTAATCATCATCCTGAGTTATGTATTCTTGTTTTCAAGTAACCTGTGCCTCTTTTTCTTTTTTTTTTTTTTTTTTTTTTGTGGTACATGGGCCTCTCACTGCTGTGGCCTCTCCCGTTGGGGAGCACAGGCTCCAGACACGCAGGCCCAGCGGCCATGGCTCACGGGCCCAGCCGCTCCGCGGCATGTGGGAACTTCCCGGACCAGGGAATGAACCCGCGTCCCCTGCATCAGCAGGCGGACTCTCAACCACTGCGCCACCAGGGAAGCCCTGTGCCTCATATTTTAAATATCAAAGAATCTATTATTGTTTTATATAATCAATATTCTTTTAGATTTATTTACATTTTAACCATACTCTTAGATTTACATATTTACCATTTCAATTGCTCTTCATTATCCTGTAAATCTGTAAGCCTTCTCTTGAGACCACATCATTCTGTCTGAAGAACACCTTCTCTTTTGTTTAGTGCAGGTCTGCCTTTTGAAAAAATCTCTTTGTCTACTTTTTTTTTTTATTTGAAACTATCTTTATTCCAACCAGCATTTGAGGAAGGATAATTTTTCTTGATACAGAATTTTTCTTTTACAGTATTATCTTGCCATCCTTTCAAATTTCATTTTGTCTTTTTCTCTGGCATCTATTGTCTCTGTTGAGAAGTCAGTTGTCAGACTTATTTTTGCTCCTTTGAAGATAATGCCTTTTTTCTGATTGCTTTTGAGATATTCTCTTTTATTTCAGCAGTTTTACTATGATTATATCTAGGATTGCTGTTGCTGTTTTACAATCTTGCTGTTTTGGAATACGTTGGTAACTGTCTCTTCAATTTTGCTTCAGTTCCACTCTCTTTCACTTTTTCATCATATGCTGGATATTTCCATTATATTCCAAATATCATTTTTTTAAAAAAACTTTTGCTCCTGTTTATTCTTTCTGTTTTTTCTCTAGTCATGTTTTTGACATTTGCATTTCTAACACATCTTATGGTACACTAATTAGCACTTCAGATATGTGTAATATGATGTTAATCCTATCCATTAGTTGTTTCTTTCAGATATTATATTATTCAGTTCTTCATTTTTATTTGATTTTCCCAAGCTTTATTGAGATAAAATTGACATATAATATGGTATAAATTTCAGGTGATTATTTGATTTTTAATAGTTCTTAGTTATGTGATGAAATTCTAATTCCCAATCTCATTTTTGCAATTATTTGAGTATGTTAACCATGTAACATCTTAAAGATGATAATAATAACTCCATTATATGGCTTTCTATGAGTCAGTTTCTATTGTCTTTTTAAAAACTTTTCAGTTTAGGTCCAGTCTGGTCTTCAATTGTATGCCTGATTATTTTTTACTAAGTGCTTACTTAGTGAAAGTTATTGTTATAGTGGTAAGTTGAAGCTCTCAACATTAACTTCTATAGGAAGAATTTACTTTTATCTCTGATACACAGCTAGATTAGAGAAAATCATCTAAATTCAGGTACTGATATGATTCAAAACTAAGTTTCAGTCCTTGTGAGGGATGACCTATATCTGCATTACCCTTAACAGTGCCCCTCTTCCTTAGGAGTCCTGAACTTTAATTTTTATTGTCTTATTCCTGTAAATAAACAGAAAGTTCTGTTTAGTTCTTCAGGTTTAACCACCCATAGTCAGCTCAAGGAAAAGAGTGGTACAAAATATTTGGTTTACTTTTCTGGGCATCTCTTCTCTTTCAGATATTATCCAGACACATTCTTGTTACCTTGGTAGCTCTATGATTCCCTCAAACAGCTTGTTTACATTAAATCCAGGTATTCTACTTGTTATCAATGGAAGACTTGGTCCAAAACCTCCTATTCCACCATTGCCAGAAGCAGAGTTCCCTGTTTCCTCTTGTTTTAAATTAATGAGGGGCTTAGGTGAAATCATCTCTTTTAGTTGATTCATTGTGAATATATAACTCACCTGTGAGTATGGACAGGGTGGCCAAATTATAAAATTTCAACTCTCAGGTACCAGAGACTAGATTTATGGAACACAATAGGCAGCAAGTAACTGCCGTTGGAGAAGTTTTTAAGTAAAAGTGTGCTATTATAAAATATCTGAATAGCACACAGCTCAAAAGTCATTCTTCATTTTACTTATGCCAAAATAATTTATAAACTTTCTACAATTGCAAAAGTTATCTTGGGCAATCATAGGAATTTTTTAGCATCAAATACTTTCTAGAAGGTGTTTTTAGACATGTTCACTGGAGGAAAGCCATGCCTTTGGTATGCTGGTGCACTTGTAGAACAACAAACAGAAAGAGAAATAGCTAAAGCAAGAAAAGTTAAATGGATTAAACATTTGCCAGGAAAACTCATCTTTGAGCAGCTAACAAAGAGAATGACACCTTCTGTCCTACTACAAATAAATAATAGTAACAACAAATAGTACCATGATAACACACATATATTGGGTGCTCCCTGTAAGCCAGAAAGTAAAAGCTTGTAAATAATACTTCACTTAATCCTCACAGTAAGTTTACGAAATAGCTGTTACTTTTTTCATCTTACAAATAAGGGTGATGAAACAAAGATACCAAATCACTTGCCCAACGTCATGTAGCTCACGAACTGCAGGTCCATAAGACCCTAGAACTATACTGCTAACTACTATGCTTTAGAGTCTATTTTAATGAAGCAACTGAGCCACCATGAAATCATGTGGCAAATCATGATACTTTAGAGAACAGAGACACAGAGCAGAAGAGTATTTGGATCAAATCCAGATTCTCACCATTCTAGTTCCTCCTAGTTAAGGGACAGACTTACCACTAGAGGCCCATTAGAGTGGTAAGTATATATTCCTCTCTCCATGACTGCATGTGTGTGTGTGCGTGTTTACCATTGATAAAATGTTCATAGTCCATTTACTTGTATAAATTCAGTCAATTTTCAGATAATCACTTTGAAGTTAAACATCATGGTGTTGGATGAGACAGACAATTTTTTCTGGCTCTACCATTTATAAGTAGGCAATCTCAGTTGAGTTATTTAACCTTTTTCACCTAAGAGTTGGTTTCCTCAGCTATAAATATGGACATGGTAATATCACTCTCTCATGAATGTGATTATATTAATTAAGATAAAGCTTTCTATATATCTGGTATATTGCAGGTACTTAATTAATATTCTGGGTGTTGTTTTACCTTTGAAAAGCATGGCTAAATTAATACTCCCATGTATTAATGTCTTAACAAAGACATTTAGACATTATGGACCCCACTTGTCTGGTTCCCATTCTTAGGGTCAAGGAAAATACCCAAGCTGGATATTTATGTAAATGGTGGTGAGAAGAGCAGGCTGGTTGTCCATCTGAAACAGCACAGCCATAGGAGGAACCACTTAAACTGTGGTCTGTGTAGGAAACCAAGGTTTTAGCTGAGAAAAGAATGTTAGGCACTGGATCAGAGACCCCAGTCTGAATTCTGAAATGAGAAAAAAACAATGGACCAGAAGTGAAAGAATTGATATTAGAATACACTGTCAGTCATGTTAGCAGTAGAAGCTGTTCAGAACTATAAGCCTGATCAAAAAGAAAATGCATATGTTTCTGTTTCTTTGGCTCCAGGGAAGTGAAATGACAACAAGGGACAACACAGGGGTGGAAACCACTAAAATGCATAGTAAAGACTTTTGTGGCCAGATTGGGTAAGCAGGGTAAACACCACCCCTTACTGAGTGCTGTAGAATACTGTCTCTTCTTTTGGAAATAGATATATCACCATTATTCTGCCTTTATAAATTCAATGGTGCTTTCCCTGGTGAGATAACAACCCATATCCTTTCCTGAATATCAGAAATCATCTAAATAGTTCCCAGCATAGCCTGAGTAATCTGAATTTTTGATGTCTTATTTTTAAAATGAGTTAGAAACTTAAGATAAATTTTCTATTTATGCAAACTTCTAGGATATAGGCTATAATGTTTTTGGCATATTCCCAGACCTTGCTGTCATGCAGAACACACTAAACATCAGGATCAATCCCTATGACCTCTAAAACAGGGTTTCAGCATCAGGGAGAGCTGTGTATTTCAGTAACTGTGGTTCATACTACCACGGCCTCTTTTCTTTTTTCAGAGCATATTTTGGCCATGAATGCAAACCCAGCTGTTAATGTCTTAACCCAATTACGC
Organism: Neophocaena asiaeorientalis asiaeorientalis; assembly: GCF_003031525.2. NCBI lineage: Eukaryota > Metazoa > Chordata > Mammalia > Artiodactyla > Phocoenidae > Neophocaena > Neophocaena asiaeorientalis. Next base: position 2,284,035 of record NW_020172444.1, on the reverse strand, counting down.
TTATTTATGACATGTGGCTTAATAACTAGTCGTTAGTAAAAGGAATCTAAAATAAGCAATATTTCCAACAACTACAACAACAAAACTATTAAACAGTCTAAACATTCTACGTGAGGATATTTTCTCAGAATTCATTACTAAAAATAGCTTTCTACAGAACAGACCTTTCAATGCAACCCTTGTTTGGCATCTCTACCTCTACTCACTAATGCCATTGTGTGCTCCACAGTTGCCTTTAGGAGCCTTAGCTAACATTTTATTTTCAGCTGCTCTTTACTGTTCTCAGTCAATCTGAGACAGAGAGGCTAGGATATTCATGGCCTTCTGAAAACTTCTTCTCTGTTCCCCTTAAAACACTTATTATCTGTAGAAGCAATTGCTATGCTTTTTATTTATCAGTTTGACTTTTTGCTCCAATTAAGAGAATTTTGAAGCAGATCCAGTTACAGTTCTAACCCTAGTAAATATTCATGGTCTAGGCAAAGCGTAGACGATTTTTGGTATTCCATTCATAATAAAATGGGTCACTTCTTTGGATACCTTAGCTTTTCTGAAATCTGACATGATAAATTAATTGTTGTCAGGCAAGAATGATTTCTTATAACCAATACATAAAATAAAAAAGGACATAAATTAAATAGATATAATGTAATATAGCTCATATATATTTTTTAGCCATTGGTATAAACACTCTATAATGAATGCCTGAACATGTAATATGTGTAATTTCCATTATAATGTATTGGCACAATATTATAGGTGACAGTTTTTTTAAAATAGTTTATCTGCTTTTAGTTTGTGTTCAGTTGAAATAGTAAAGAGTTTTCCTTGATGTTTATGGCCATAGAGAGTTAAAGCAAGGGAAACATGCCATAAAAGATGTATACAACGTAGGCAGAGCTGTATATCACTGTGTCATTTGGTTTTCAAGTTTAAGGCATTTACGTGCATTACTAGCAACACATTTTAAATTGATGGAAACATTGAGAATATGGTACATGACTCAAAATACATGTTTTTGTGAACTAAACAAAAATTTCCTAATAGGAAAAAAGTTGACTTATGATATTAAGAAACAGTGTGTTTTTATTTCTAGAGAGTAAACTATTTTGTACTTTAAATCTAACATGTATTGATTTACTCTTGTGTAAACATCAAAGCTGGGATTCTATTTTTAATTTGCCAGGCTAACGTTTTGAGATGACATGTTTTACTGTATTTCCATTCATGTAATTTCTCCTGTATTATTAATTAATAATCTTGGAATAGCCCCAAGACTGCGGTTTCTATGAGGTATAATGTGCAACACTGTGTAACGAGGAGATGTAATGCTCATTAGCTCTCATCGGGTCTTCAGTCCCTTTTCAATGCAGAACCAACTGCCTTTAGCAAGGTCCATTTCTGGCAATTTCCCAGAAGATCTCTCCCTATACCTTTGACTTCCCATTATGGACTTGCTGTACTGAGCTGTCCTCTTAACTCTCACTCTCTCTGACTTCTGGTTCTATTAGTTCCCTAATTTGAGTATTTATAATCCTCCTAACCTTTGATGCCATCATATTCTTGGCTCTGTATCCTCTCATATGGCATTTCCTTAATGTTTTATGAGCCTTCTAATGTCAGCCATGTGCCCCCAGGGTATTAGAGCTTGGATTAACCTCTGTCTAGAAAAAAATGATTTAGATATTTGACACTTAAAATCCATGCTGTACAAAATAAAATAAATGTGTAAGTTAACATCACCTAGCTATCCTTGAGCAATGTTTTCATACTCATTATATGGGGCAGGCTGTTGTCCATGCCTAGTTGTAGTGTCAGAATGTACCCATATGGACTACCTCTGAGAGGAGAAAAAAGGTAAGTGCAAGGGGGATGATTCCCAACAATTGATAAATGAAGGGATGGTTACCAAGAAATTTATGTCTGGAATCAGTATTCCATATGGGAAGAACTAAGATTTAGAAATAAGGACAGCTTAGCAGGATGTATTCAAATAGGCTTAAAAACTGGAGACCTAGAAGCTAAGAATCAGGAGCACAGCAAGTGGGTAAGTATTGGCCACTGAGTGGGTGAACTGTGTGTGAAATGAGGTAAGGGGATGAGGAAAGCAGATTCAGCAACACATCTACAAATGTATTGGGAAAAGTATAATAAGTCCCTGAAGGGTATGGGTAGGCTGTGTTTTTCCAGAAGCAAAGATAGTCCAGACCCTGATTGAGCGTTTTCACAGACTGGAAGTCAGAACACTTGGGTACACTGTTAAAGGAAATCCTTATCTGTATGCACAGGCCAGTCACTTAACCCTTTTGCACATCAGTTTCCTCCTGGGTAAATGTGGACAATAAAATTGCCACTATGCTCCTCACGGCACCATTGTGAGGATCAAATAAAACAATGGAAATGTAGATGCTTTGCGGAGGGATGCAAAGGTTTTATAAATGTAAGCCACTATCATTACTTAGACAGAATTATGTCAAGGATTCATTTTTTGAGTTTATCCTCCTTTCGGAGGGTGTTGAGAGGCTGATAGCCAAGCCTTTGCAATATAGCAATATCTTCTGAGAAAGACAAGGACAACATCAGAAAACACAGTGATTAACTGTCCATTTACCTATGGAGGTGTAGACAAAAAATCATTAAGGCTATGCATGAAAAAGCCAAGTTTCCTGCTAAAACTCCAGAGCAATGAGGAAATTGTGTTGAACAAATGATTATGCATACCATGTCTTTTTCTTGTTCATAGTCCAATAATTAAATTTTTATTTTCTTTAGTATGATATGTGCTATACATAAATAATATATATAGTTTGTGTGTTATTCCATAAAACATACATATCTTTGAAAGATAACACTTTTCTCTAGTATTTATATAGATCTTTAGGGTTTGTAAAATTCTTTCAAATCCCTTGTTACTATTTTAAAATGCATTTAAGATCCAGCTAACAGTTATGGAATGGATGCATAATATACGTTCATTGGACAACAGTATGTGGAGATACATATCTCTATAGAGAATCTTTAAGAGTGCTTCATCTCTAGAAAGGAAGCAAGTTGGAATAGCTTTGACTGGAATACGAGATTGAGCCAAGTAAATGATATGAAATGGTCAAGACAAAGGACTCCAATTCCCCAGTGAATACCATAAACAAGGTACTTCAGCCCTTGTCTCATTAGCTTCCTTATCTAAAAAACAGAGATTATAATGGTACTTACTTTTAAAGAATTCCTGTGAAGTAAACGTATTAATCCATGTAAGTAATTAGGAGTGTAGCAAACCTATTATTTGAGAATTTAAAACTTTCTGAAATCTTAACGCAAGATTGGGAGGACTGTAACTAGAGTACTGATCAAATGCAGGTTTTAAAAGATGTACTTTTTTTAAAAAATGCATGCTTTATGCATGTGAATGAGCGAGATGTAATAGTGGGTTTAGCAAATATTGCAGCCTTAAGATAAAAGACCAGGCAGTTGATAAAGGTAGGGAAATAAAACTGTTCAAGTTCTAGGATTTAGGAGAAGCACCATGAAAATCTCAGTAAAACTGTGGGTTAGAATAAATAATATCTTGGAAGACCTAAAACCTCTGAGATCTTGCCTCATTAGATCTATCCCTGTAAAGGAAGTTCCTGATTGATATGAAGGAGGTTTCATTCTTCTCTGCACAAGAGGCCTCAGTGTTGATGGCGGGGGATAGCACTTATGTTTTGGCCACATCTGAGATGTAGCTGGGGAAAGCGAGGCCCCGGCGACACTGTAGTAAAGTCAGTTTTCAACAGTAGGTGTGATTTGGAGCCTCGTCTGAGAAGGACAGCAGATGAACCGGACTGAAACAGACTGTGAGTCAGCAGGCATGGCCAAGTGACAGATACGCACAATATGATATAAGAACTAAGGAAGTGAATCAGGTAAATGACATGATCTCATGCGAGTTTTAGAAAAATCTCTCTGGCAGCTATGTGGAGGACAGAATGGTAAGAGGTCAACTGGAGACAGGGAGACTAGATAGGGACCTGTTGTAAGACACATTGATGGCCAGGACCAGGCCAGCAGCCAAGGGTTCTCTAGATCAGAGGTCAGGAAACCACTACTCATGGGCCCAATCCAGCCCACCATCTGTTTTTAAAAATAAAGCTTTATTGGAATACAGCCATATTTATTTATGCATTGTCTCTAAATGCTGTAATGCTGCAATGGCAGAGTTTCGTAGTTAGGAACAAGACCACATGGCTTGCAATGCTTAAAATATTTACTCTCTGGCTTTTTAGAGAAGGAGTTTCCTGATCTCTGCTCTAGATGGATGCCCTGAAGGTAGGTCTCTTGCTTCTGCTCAGGCCATTTTCTGGGCCAGTCTACATGACTTTATTCCTCAGTAAAATATTCTCAATTCCCTGAAATGCTCTGCTAATTGTAGCTGGCAATCACCACACAGTTCTCGCCCTGAATGTGTAGACTACAGCATGAAATCTTTCATGTCAGAGAGAAAAAGAAAAAGGACACAGATACAGATCACCAAAAGAAACCAAAAGCAAAATAACAGAAGAAGAATGTTTCGTGGCCTTTGGCTGTTGTTCGGAGCCAAAGGGCTAAAAATGCAGTACTGTTTCTTGTCCAAGATTTGCTTCCACTTGACCTAAAGATTATTATCATATGTTTCATGTTATTTAAAGAAGTTTCTCTACAGTAAAAGTGCCTCCTCAGGCAGTCTAACATGTGACTAGACATGAACTAGTTCCACACTTTCCCCAAGATAACAGAGCAGAGGAGGCAAGATATAAAGTACTCTTTAGGTTAAAATACTCTCATCAAGGCTTTCTGGTGCTACAAAACAGTAGTAGTCCTGTCCTCGTGGTGGGGTTGCAGCGGAAGGAAGACTTTCATGTTCTATTTCATCAACCCACTAAATATTTTCTAAGTATTCTATATTTATATTTTACTTTTCTATTTTGTATGTATGTACATATGTATGTGTGTGAAGGCATTTAGGCAAGGGCAAGGTTTAACACAGGGTTCACCTGGCCCCTCAATGTATCTTGAATCTGAGTTTGACAACCTCCATATCCAACAAGTATAAGTGTCTTCTCTGAGGGCCTCTCTCTTTTCTCGCTGTCTGTCTTTATCTGTTTCTTTCTCGCTCCCTATCTCTCTTTCTCTCTCTCATCTGATCACCATCCTTAAAATAGCAAATCTCACCTATACCAACCCCATTCTTGTCAGAACTCTCATTCTTCCTCACTGCTTTATTTTATTCTGAAAGATTTACCACAACTTAATGTATGGTATTTATTGTTTACTATCTGTGTTTCCTCAGTATGACACATATTCCATGAAGACAGAGGTTTTTCTCCACTGTGTCCCTAGGTGCCTGCCTCATAAAAAGTGTGCAATAAATATCTGTTGAATGGCTGTACGAATGACCTACAAGAGCATGTGTCTGTCACTCACACGTGATATCCATGGCTTTGACTTTGCTTTTTAATTATTTATGTACATGTCTTCTCCGCTCTCAGAAAATAAGTTCCTTGAGGACAGGAATCAAATGATTTCCATCATTATGCCACCATTATCTAGGAAATTGCACGCAAATAGTAGTATGCTCAGTTAATGTTTTGCTAAATGAATCAAGATTTTCACACATATATGGTGTGAAAACTGGCCTGAGTGTGTTCTTAGTTATTTCTTTGTAAAAATGGGTTGTAGAAGAATAAATTTATTAGAAATGATAATCTGCAGCTTGAAAGCTCAAATATTTTAACCTTGATATATATATTTTTCCATCCAGAATTTTGCGTTTTGATCCTCTTAGGCTGAGAGCCTACCAAATTAAAAGGCCAGATAGGCATCAGCCTATCAAACTCCGTCTCTGGAAGGAAAAGCTGCTCTGAGCTGTTCACTCCTTACCATGGTAGGTTACCCTAAGTATGAAGGATGAGATGGGACTCTCTTGTGTAAAAATAGGTCTGCTGTCTTCTCATCCTCCTCTGATGTTCAGTTACTCCTGTAGCTAAATATTTATTCTCAGCATTTCTTTAGCCTTTACTTGTGTCCCTCTATGCAGTTTATACTCTTAGATTCTCTTTTTCTCACTTGCTAATTTTCCAGTTCTGTATTACCAAAACTTTAACATTAGTTATAAATTGTTGAAAGACTACTCTTTCAGTAAGCTCTGTGTTAGTCAAGAAACTATTTGGTTGGCCAAAAATTTCCTTTGGTTTTTAAGTTAAAATAAAAGACACATTTTTCATTTTCACCAAGAACTTTATACCCTTTTGTTCCACTACCTTCTGTCATTTTTCAGGCAACTTCACAATTCCATCTTCCCAAAGCTTTTTATCTTTTTGAGTAAAGAACTCTTCCAGGTGCCTTTTACAGTCTTACAGGGAATTGAAGTTTTTTCCATTAAGAGAATTCTATAAACACCAAAATAAATGGAAATCTGAAGGTACAATGTCTGATGAGTAAGGCGGATGAATCATAACTTCCCAACTAAGCTGTAACAGTTTTTGCCTGGTCATCAAAGAAACATGTGGTTTGCATTATCCTGATGGAAGATTATTCATTTTCTGTTGACTAATACTGGATGCTTTTTGTCGAGTGCTGCTTTCAGCTGGTCTAATTGGGTGCAGTACTTGGAATTAATCCTTTGGTTTTCCAGAAGTAGCTCATAATAGAGGACTCCCTTCCAATCCCACAATATACACGACATCACCTTCTCTGGATGAAGACCAGCCTTTGGTGTGGTTGGTGGTGGTTCATTTCACTTGCCCCATGATCTCTTCCATTCCACATTATCGTACAGTAGCCACTTTTCATTGCCTGTCACAATTTGTTTTAAAAATGGAACATTTTTGTTACATTTAAGTAGAGAATTCCATGTGGAAATATGGTCAAGAAGGGTTTTTTGCTTAACTTATGTGGAACCCAAAGCAATTAACATAACCAAGCTGGGCAAATGATTTTCAACACTTGATTTGGATATTTTGAGTATGTTGGCTATCTCCCAAGTGTTATAACATTGACTGTTCTTCTCAGTTAATGTCTCTATTTGATTGCTATCAACTTCAACTGGTCTACCTGACCATGGAGCACCGTCCAGTGAGAAATCTCCAGCACAAAACTTCGCAAACTACTTTTGACGCGTTCGATCAGTCACAGCACCTTCTCCGTACACTGCACAAATCTTTTTTTACGTTTCAGTTGCGCTTTTACTTTCTTGAAATAATAAAGCATAATATGCTGAAAATGTTCCTTTTTTTCTTCCATCTTCAATATTAGAATGGCTACACAAAAATTAACCAATTTTGATTTTTTTTTAAATGCACACTAATATGACAGCTGTCACGATACAATCAAAAAAATTATTTTGAATGAAGTTAAAGACAACTAAGCACTACTAAAGCCATCTTACAAAAAAAAAAAAGGAATGAACTTTTTGGCCAACCCTATACATTCTGTGTGTCCAATTATGTTTGCGAACACTGGGTGGTAAGTGGCACTTGGAATTGATGAACAAATTTATTGACTTTTCTTTAAACCACTATGATTTTAGTAGTTAAGGTTTTGTCATAAATGTCTTAAACCATTTTCACACTTCCTGGACAAAAAATTGTGCCTAATATTAACTATTTGATAGCTGACCCTTTGTATGAAAACCAGAAGTATTAGACCCCTAAGCATCCCACAAGTTTCACTTCATTAATTTTTATTTTATTGATTTTTAATCTTTTTCAAAAATTTGGGACACAATAGCTAGAAACAAAGAAAAGGAATTGGGGACAGCATTTCCCCCCAACAAGCCTAATAAACCATCACCTAATCTCTTTAGTTTCTATTTGTTTCTTCCTTGAAACTTTTATAGTTTTGCCAAATTGCTTCCTTTTGCCACTTCCAAATTGTTTTATTTTAGGCATGTCATTTAACCTTTCTGGGTTACATTGTCCTCAAAATGAGACACTCAGAGGACTATATAATGTCTAATAAACACTACAGCTCTAGAATTTTACCATGATTCTGCTGTTTATTTATCACTCTTTTACTATGTTGTTTACATGTGCCATGGACACCCACATGTGCACACACACACACAGGCCAGCACACACATGCACACACACACAGTGAGAAGGGGTAATGAACTTGCAAACTCAGTTCAATGAGGTAGGCATCAATGAGATTCACTTCCTGCTGAGATTCTATTAGCTTCCTTTAATTATTCTAATCTTTTGTTTACTTGAACTTGCTTTTCCCTTTATTCTTCTCCAGTGACTATATATACTTCTTGTAAATAATAATAAGGTCTTCAGATTCAAATTTCTCATACTTCATTAAAACAAAAAAAAACATGAATAGTATACATGGTAAAAGACTCATTTAGGTCAGTATTGATTTTTTCTCAAATATTTGGCATATAAAATAGTAATAGAACCTGTTACTATTCAAATTAACTTATTCTAAATGGAGCATTCCCATTATTTTGTTTGGCAAGATAAAAAAAATTAATTATAATTTTGAACACTCTTATTTTAAATAGGATCTTGAGCCACAGTGTAGGTCAGAGACAAAAAAAAAAAAAAAGGAATTTTATATCTACCTTTGCTATCAGCACTAGGTTTTTAGAAACAAGTGAGAGATCACAGAGCAGGGAGGTGGGATCAGGAAGGTAATAATCTGCCATTTCCAGGCTGAAAGGTGACCCTTTTAATGATGTATTTGTTAACTTAAGTGACAGAGGCCATAGAGCTAAGAATGGTTCTAATGACATATTATGCTGATTAATGGTCCACCTGGTTCCTTGCCCCTTACTCCTTTTAAACCTGGCAGATGTGGCCACTAAACCAACTCGTTTTATATTCAACTTCTACCCTGTGTACTGAAAAATTCTAGTTGGGAAGCAGGGAATATTAAGAGCATTAGTGAAGTATTTATCCAGTTTAGTGTCAAGTCAGACTAGCTATGTTTTTGATCATCCAGTTGTTATGTTCCTACCTTCTTGGATTGGCATCCCATTCATCATCTGTTCTTGCATCTCACCTCCTGCTGGCCTACCATTTCTAAGGTTCTGACATATTTCCTTGATAAGACCTCTGATGCCCATTTTTTTTTTCCTGTATGTGCCTCTTTCCTATTTCAATCTGTGTTCATGTATCTCCACCAATTCTTTCTCTTTTGTACATATATATAACCAGCACTTATTAACTCCTCAGCCCTTGCCCAGATTCACAAGCCTGCATTGGCCTTAGCTTATGGTACTACATTCATCCATTATCACCCCCTCCCCACCCCGCCAAGTCTTTAAAGGGCTTTGGCTGTATTTATACCCTAGAATTCCAAGTGACCCAACATCTCTGGTAGGACACCTGGTTCTTATTTTTTTTCTGATTTGGATTATCTGCCAACACGAAAGGAAGTCAGTTATGTGACCAAAAATATACACAAATAGTTGGACACTTATGAGAGATCAAAGTAGAGTAAGGAAACAATGATCTTTCTTTCCCACCAGGAGTTTGCAAGGGCTGGTATTTTCAGGATCTCCCTTTTGTTCTCTAATATCTCTCTCTTCTTTTATGCTCTATATGAACAGTCATATTCAACTGCTTTTCTCTCCCAATCTCTTAGATTCCAGCTCTTCCACTTACTTAATTGTGTGGACTTAGGTATGTTACTTAAGCTCTCTGTGCCTCAGTGTCATGATCTATAAAATGTGATAAAACTCATACCTGCTTCGTAATGTTTCTGTGAGGGTTCAGTGAATGAATTCAAGTAATATACTTAGAAAGGTGCTTAGAACATAGTAAGTACCTGGTGAGCGTTCACTAAGGTTAATATAGGAAAAAGGCACACTTGCTTTTGCCCCAGTAAAATATCTGGGTTTCAAACTCATGGAATCCCTTAGACATTTACATTATCTCTAATCATTGTTTAGCTAAGATAAGTCTTCCATTTAAATCTATCATAATGTGTAGGCTCATAAAGACTAATTTCCACAGTTCGGCCTCAGAGTGGTGTTACAATTAAAGAGAGAAATAAGATAGGTTAACCTCCCATAGAGGTGGACAAGCCAATAGAGAACACCTAAAATAATGTGTCAAATGCACATATAAAATATTTTATGTTACTGTCTGCACTGGAAGGAAATAGGTAAAACCTTTGGACTCAGAAATAACGAGAAAGCCTGAATCCAGAGAGGTAAGTTGGCCTTGAACCTGTATTTGCCTAGTTGTGTATGCTGATTCCTAGGGCCTCAAAATTTGTGGTTTGATAGGCACCAAGGAGATGGGAGGTAAAGCCAGTGCCCTCGAAAGATCAAGTCAGAAAAGGGAACATAAATGTGTAAATTAGAAAAAAAAATTCTCATCAGCAGTCCACCCCTGCTACCAATTTTCATGAAAAATGCAAATTATAAGATGTTTATTTAAAGTAACTAAACTTATATTTTTTGAGGTTCATCAATATGTAGTAAAACAATAAAGAAACAAAGGAAATGATTAATTAAATGATTAAATGATTCAAGGAAGTGGTTTCCTGCAAGGTGTATGTGTGTGGAAGATGACATAAGCAAGGCAGAGCATACAACGAGGCTCAAGTATATCAATCAAATGTTCTAGTTCTTAAGAAGAGTAGTATGTTCACAGGTGTTTGTTTCAATAGCACTGTTTAAAATTTCTCTCTTGACATATGTTACATTTGTCTTTTATATAAAATAATAATAAAACAGAAAAATAAAGAGCTAATAGCATAAGTCATTTCAAAATATTACAAATCTTTTCAATTTTTATGAAAAATCTTAAATAGTTCAGAGCCATACTAATCCCACCTGCCTGTTTCTATGAATCCCTATCAATAGTGGAGAGGAAACTGAAGGAGGGTCAAAGAAGATGCAGAGAGGCCAATTACAAGCTAAGTCAAAGCCCACAGCAGCTATTGTACTGTCCACTCTTCCATCTCCAATACCCTCCAACACCCAGATTCTCTCTGAATTGCTCTCCCTTATCCATCCATCTCTGGTAAAACTGGGGACAATGACCTTAAATCCTAGAGAAATTAAGGTTGTATTAGAACTATAAATGAAATTTTGGTTAAATCATGTTTGTGCTAAGTCATTAAGAAGAGGCAAGTTAAAACAGAAACGTGGAGGACAAGATATACTAGGTTGACAGAATGTGATGCAGGAAAGAAATTCAAGGACATATACTATGCATGAGTTAGTTATAAAATTAAATTAGAATTCAAAAATTTCTCTCTTAGGTATGTACCAAAAGAAACGTGTGAAATTCATCTAAAGACATGCAAAATAATTTTCACAGCATCACCATCCAAATGCCTATCAACTTTTGAATACATAAATTGTGATATACTCACAAAACACAATATTATACAGCAATGAGAGTGAAAAAGCTACAATTTCTCCAACAATGGGGATTAATTTTACAAATACAATGTTGAGTAGAAGATATTAAGACACAAAAGGTACATCCATTTATATAAACTTCAAAATTAGGCAAAACTTATCTATGCTGTTAAAAATAAGAACAGTAGTTACCCTTGGTTGAGGGGTAATGACTTAAAGGGGCATGAGAGTGGGGAACTTCTGATATGCTGGTAATGCTTACTTTGTGAAAATCCATTAACTTTTTTTCTTTGTGAAAAGAAAAATCAACACTTACAACTGTATTTTTTGTGTGTGCATATTAGCGCCTCAGTAAAGAGTTCAAAAAATAAAGGGTTCTGATTAAACTGGTAAATAGCAGCCTTGTTGTAGCAGAAAATTTAGGACGTGTATGTAGGACCAAACACTGATTTTGAGAAACCACCGAGGGCACAGAGGGTAGGGAAACTAGCCCCGCTGAATCAAACAAGAAGTGAGATCCTGCCACCGAGTTAAAAAAAAAAAAAAAAAAAGCTTGGCTTAATCAAATAATTTTAAAATGTGCTGAATCAGAATGAGGTAGACAATTCTTCAGAATTGAAAGCACTGAAATAAACAAACTTACACAATTAACAACCTGGCAGTGATGTTATCCAAATGAAAAAGTAATCTGCCAAGGAATGCCTGACCAAGCAACAGTAAGCATACAGATGGAGCACTGGTGTCCTGAAGAGTGGATGATGTATCCATCAGTTTATGTGACACGGACTTTCTGAGCTACCCGATAAAATGACTCATTTATAAAGGAATAATTAGAAGAGAGGGGAGGAGGACCCCTAGGAGACTAGTAGGAGATTGCTAATCTGTGAAGTGGGCACTGATCCAGGCATCTTCAGTAAATGCCTCTGGCATACTGATTCCATTCTAGAAAATGCCTGGTTAATTAAAGAACCCTTAAGGAAAGACTAAAGTTAATTACAGGATGGAGTAACTTCTAAGTACCCACTGTATTGATGCCATTTTTAATCAATTGAGCCTGGTAAATACTCTTTGAAGAACCTCTCTGGTGGGATTTTCTTTTTACAAGGTAGCCAGTTCATAGCAAAATAAAACCAAGATAGGAGGTCTTCTTAAGGGAAAAAGCACTGTTCTTTTCCATTTTCTTGGACTATAAGGAGTGCATATAAGCAAAAGAAATGACCCAGTGTTCAATTTCATTTCACTGATATGTCACATGCACACACCTCAAGCAAAACACATTGATGTAAACAGGTGAACATAAATCTCACATTGTAATACCCTATAAATGATGACTCAGAAATAGTATTAAATCTTTACTCTCATATTCAGGCTGAGCATCTGCATGACCTCTCATGTCTCAGTAATTGGTGAAAGACCACAGCCCCTTAAAGACCAATGCAATGATGTCTCCACGTGCCAGCATTTGATCCTCCCCAGGTTGCATAAGATCCCACAATACATATGACATTTTTCAGCATGATGGAACTAGGCAATGTCTTCCAACTTGGCTGTACTGGGAAGGAGGGTTGCCAGATAAATAGAGGATGCTCAATTAAGTTTGAAGTATAGATAAATAATTTTTAGTATAAGTGTGTCCTGTGCAATATTTGGGCATAATTATACCCCAAAAAAATCCAATTCAAATTTAACTGGACATCCTATATTTTTATGCTAAATCTAACAACTCTACTGAGAAGAGTTCAGACAAACCCATATCTAAGAGCCAAACCAACCAACCAGATCAGGGAAGTAACGGAGGGCAATGTGAGACCTACCTCACACTTACGTCCATTCTCTACCAGCTACAAAATTTAACGCTAAGCTCTTGTTAAGTACATGTGATTTGGTGATTTGGTAAAACACTTTTCTCATGTGTATTCATTATTTGTTGGCAAATTTGAGAGGGAGAAGAGCTGAAATGTCAATTGAGGCTTCATCTTTCCTCAGGCATAAATTGTCAAAACAGATCAAGTATTGTCACAAACATAGATAGCCCTCCATATTCATGTGTTCTGCATTCACAGATTCAGCCAACCACAGATTGAAAATATTCACAAACTTTTCCAGAAAGTTCCAAAAAGCAAAAGTTGAATTTGTACTCACTGGCAACTATTTACATAGCATTTACAGTAAGTATTATAAGTAATCTGGAGATGATTTAAAGTGTAGGGGAAGATGTGCTTAGGTTATATGCAAATACTACACCATTTTATATAAGAGATTTGAGCGAATTTTGGTATCCTGGGGGCTGGAGGTGTGGGGGAGGGATGCCCTTGAAGCAATCCCTCAAAGGATAACAAAGAACAACTGTATTGTTGAAACCAATTGGAGAGGAATTCCCAATACTGCTAAATATGTGGTAATGAAAAAAATGAAAGGGGTCTGATGGAATTATTATTTGGGTCTCCAGAATTAAACCAAATTACTGGGAGGCACTAAGAAATACCTGAATAACATAGGCATATTAATATCAATGTCACTTAAGTTTTTAAAGATTTAAATCCACACTTTATTTTTAACATTTTGTTGTTGTTTCTAGCATAATTTATAAGGTGAAAAAAAAAACTACTTGGGAAAAACCATTATTTTTCCCCCTTTGTAGTTCTTGATTTTTATAATTTTTTAATATGATAGGACTATAAAGAGCATGATTTTAACAAGCCAACCCAGTAATATACAAATGAGTGTCATTTCCTTCAAATAAAGGAGAATGTAATATATTTTAATAATGTTCCCATTATTCAGAATTCTTCATGTGGAATCACCATAGAACCCCATATGAAGTTCTTTCAATTAGTCCCTTTTTAAAAATAATTTTTTTATTCAAGTATAATTGATTTACGTTTCAGGCATACAGTAAAGTGATTCAGTTATACGTACGTATGTATGTATATATATATATTCTTTTTCAGATTCTTCTCCATTATAGGTTATTAAAAGATATTGAATATAGTTTCCTATGCTATACATTAGGTCCTTGTTGCTTATCTATTTTATATATAGTAGTGTGTATCTGTTAATTCCCAATTTACCCCTCTCCCCCTTTCCCCTCTGGTAACCATAAGTTTTTTATGTCTGTGAGTCTCTTTCTGTTTTGGAAATAAGTTGATTTGTAGCCCTTTTTAAGATTCCACATATATGTGATACCATATGATATTTGTCTTTCTCTGTCTGAATTACTTCACTTAGTTCGATAATCTCTAGGTCCATCCATGTTGCTGCAAATGACATTATTTCACTCTTTTTTATGGCTGAGTAATATTCCATTGTGAGTGTGTGTGTATGTGTGTGTATATATAGATGTTTTATATATATATGTATATATATATCCATATATATCTTTATCCATTCATCTGTCAATGGAATTTTATGTTGCTTCCATGTCCTGGCTATGGTAAATAGTGCTGCTATGAATATTGGGGTGCATGTGTCTTTTCAAGTTGGAGTTTTCTCCAGATATATGCTCAGGAGTGGGATTGATGAATCATATGGTAACTTTATTTTTATTTTTTAGAAAACTCCATACTGTTCTCCATACTGGCTGCACCAATTTACACTCCCAGCAATAGTGTAGGAGGGTTCCCCTTTCTCCACATGCTCTCCAGAAGTTATTACCTGTAGACTTTCTAATTATGGCCATTCTGATTGACTGGTGTGAGGTGATACCTCACTGTGGTTTTGATTTGCATTTCTCTAACAATTAGCAATGTTAAGCAACTTTTCATGTGCCTTTTGGTTATCTGTATGTCTTCTTTGGAAAAATGTCTATTTAGGTATTCTGCCCATTTTCTGATTGGGTTGTTTGGTTTTCTTTGATATTGTGCCATATGAGCTGTTTGTATATTTTGGAAATTAATTCCTTGTTGGTCATATTGTTTGCAAATATTTTCTTGCATTCCATAGCTGTTTTTTTTTTTTATGATTTCCTTTGCTGTGCAAAAGCTTTTAAGTTTAATTAGGTCCCAGTTTATATTTGCTTTTGTTTCCATTACTGTACAAGGTGGATCAAAAAATATATTGCTGTGATTTATGTCAAAGACTGTCCTGCTTATGTTTTCCTCTAGGAGTTTTATAGTATTTGGTTTTACATTTAGGTCTTTAATCCATTTTGAGTTTAGTTTTTTATATGGTGCTAGAGAATGTTCTAATTTCATTCATTTACATGTAGCTATCCAGTTTTCCCAGCACAACTTATTGAAGAGACTGTATTTTCTCCATTGTATATTTTTGTCTTCTTTGTCATAGATTAATTGACCATAATGTGTGGGTTTATTTCTGGGCTCTCTATCTGTTCCATTGACCTATATGTCTGTTTTTGTGCCAGTACCATACTGTTTTGATTACTGAAGCTTTGTAGTATAGTCTGAAGTCAGGGAGCATGAGTCTTTGAGATCCATTATTCTGTCTCAAGATTGTTTGGGGTATTAGGGGTTTTTGTGTTTCCATATAAATTTAAAAAATTTTTGTTCCAGTTCTGTGAAAAATGCCATTGGTAATTTGATAGGGATTGCACTGAATCTGTAGATTACCTTGAGTAATATGGTCATTTTAACAATATTGATTCTTCCAATCCAAGAACACAGTATATCTTTTCATCTGTTTGTGTCATCTTCCAGTTTCCTTCATCAGTGTCTTACAGTTTTTGAACAGGTCCTTTGCCTCCTTAGGCTGATTTATCCATAGGTATTTTATTCTTTTTGATGCAATAGTAAATGGGATTGTTTCCTTAATTTCTCTTTCTGATCTTTCATTGTTAGTGTATAGAAATGCAACAGATTTATGTATATTAATTTTGTATCCTGAAACTTTACTGAATTCACTGATGAGCTCTAGTAGTTTTCTGTTGGTGTCTTTAGGATTTTCAAAGTATATTAACATGTCATCTGTAAACAGTGACAGTTTTACTTCTTCCTTTCCAATTTGGATTCCTTTTACTTCCTTTTCCTCTCTGACTGCTGTGACTAGGACTTCCAAAATTATGTTGAATAAAAGCAATGAGGGTAGGCATGCTTGTCTTGCTCCTGATCTTAGAGGAAATTCTCCCAGCTTTTCACTGTTGAGTACGATGTTAACTATGGGTTTGTCATATATGGCCTTTATTGTGTTGAGGAATGTTCCTACTATGCCCACTTTCTGGACAGTTTTTATCATAACTTGATGGTCAATTTTATCAAAAGCTTTTCCTGCATCTACTGAGGTAGTAATATGTTTTTTGTTAATGTGGTATATCACATTGATTTATTTGCAGATGTTGAAAAATCCTTACACCCTGGGATAAACCCCACTTGATCATAGTGTATGATCCTTTAAATGTATTGCTGGAGTCAGTTTGCTATTATTTGGTTGAGGGGTTTTGCGTCTATGTTGATCAGTAATACTGGCCTGTAATTTTCTTTTTTTGGTAATATCTTTGTCTGCTTTTGGTATCAGAGTGAAGGTGCACTCATAGAATGAATTTGGAAGTGTTCCTCTGAAATTTTTTGGGAGAGTTTCAGAAGGATAGGAGTTAACTCTTCTCTAAATGTTTGGTAGAATTTACCTGTGAAGCCATCTGGTCCCAGGCTTTTATTTTTTCGAGTCTTTAAATTACTGATTCAATTTCAGTACTGGTAATTGGTCTGTTCATATTTTCTATTTCTTCCTGGTTGAGTCTTGGGAGAGTGCACTTTTCCAAGAATTTGTCCATTTCTTCTAGGTTGTCCATTTTATTAGCATATAGCTGCTTGTAGTAGCATACTTTCTCCATTTAAGAGAATATTTTATTTAAGGAATAACTATGTCATTTGGAATTATGCCTGGAAAATAGTGTTTAATCTAGCTGGGTAATACTGTGTTTGGCTAAAAATACTTGGTTACAGACTTCTCTGGTGGGGCAATGGTTAAGAATCCACCTGCCAATGCAGGGGACATGGGTTTGAGCCCTGGTCCAGGAAGATCCCACATGCCGTAGAGCAACTAAGCCTGTGCACCACAACTACTGAGCCTGTGCTCTAGAGCCTGCGAGCCACAAATACTGAGCCTGTGCACCACAACTACTGAGCCCGCGTGCCACAACTACTGAAGCCTGCATGCCTGTACTCTGCAACGAGAAGCCACAGCAATGAGAAGCCTGTGCACCACAACGAAGAGTAGCCCCTGCTCACTGCAACTAGAGAAAGCCCGCACACAGCAAAGAAGACCCAACGCAGCCAAAAATAAATAAGTTAATTAATTAAAAAAAGAAAAAAACTTGGTTACAAAGAAATTATACTTGGGTAGGAATCCGACTCTAAATAGCAATGTCAAGATAGAGGTGCATGATGTCATTATTTTAAATATGATATGATAACTAACTTTGAAGGAATGGGCATGTATGATTTTCAGGGTGCCTCATACATATATTAGTCAATAACTCTAGAAACTGATTTATTTTGGCTATCACTGAAGCAAACACTTAAGTCAGAAATCACCTGGGAATCTTGAAAATCATTAGTGGAGGGCCACAGTGAGAGGCAATCAATAAGGTGGTTCACATAATACATACATGAAGGAAATGTTACCTTCCCCATGGGTTAATTTCTCTGGTCTTTAGAGTTGAATGGTACTGGATGCCATGGTAACATCTAGAAGTGCATATTGCACATGACAGGAGTAACAAATATTTGCCAGATTTTGACAATAGAACTGCAGAGTCTGAAGAAGAGCAGCTTAAATACAGTTTTGCAAACCTAAAGAATCCATAAGTCAGGAGGAAAACCCCGAAGTGTCAGATATTAATTTATCAGTAGAACCCTCTATGGTATTTTATTCTTGATCTGATGAGAAACATTAGACTGAAAATATGAAGCTCAGGAGAGTTTCTGGTCGTTATTAAGAAAAGAAAAAAATGGGAAGAAAAAGTAAAGTTAGGAGTTCAAAGTTCTGTTGAAGGATGAATTGTATGATAAGGAACTTGTGCTCAAAGATTTTCCTATCTTGAAAAAAATATATTTCTATGACTTACTATTACTCTGACTTGATTTATTTGGGGGAAAGCTTTTTCCTAATAAACTTTATATTTTAGAGCAGTTTTAGATTTACTGAAATATTGCATAGAAAGTAGAGCTCCCATATGGTTCCCTCCTCCAACACTAATACAGTTTCTCCTGTCACTGAGATCTTGCATTTGTGTGATGTGTTTGTTACAACTCAAGAACCAATAGTGATATATTATTATTAACTAAAGTCCACAGTTCATTAAGGATCACTCTTTGTGTTGCACAGGTCTACAGGCTTTGACCAATGCATAATGCCACACATCCACCACTACAGTATCAAACAGAATAGTTTTACTGCCTCCAAAATGTCCTGTGTTCCATCTGTTCATCTCACTCCCTCTCCCTCTAAACCCTTGGCAACCACTGATCTTTTTACTGTCTCTGTAGTTTTGCTCTTTCCAGAATGTCTTATTGGAATCATACAATATGTAGCCTTTTAAGAATGCCTTCTTTCACTTAGCCATATTCATTTAAGGTTCTTCCATGTGTTCTGCCAGCTCATTTCATTTTACTATGGAGTAATATTCTGTTGTCTGTATGTACCACAATTTGCTTATCAATTTATCTTATTGAAAGACATCTTGGTTACTTAAGAGTTAGTTTTTAACTACAAAACAATGGTGATTTCTCTTAAAACCTAATCTCAAGAAATCATCTCGTGTTCTGGAACTTTTGGGGCATTTCTTTTCTTGGATATCATCTTTGCTTGGCTACCACTTATAAGGAATTTTAATGGTCAAGAATACAGGCCTGAAATTTATAGTAGTGAGACATGTTATTACATTTTGCTTCTGCCACACCCCCAGCCTCTACCAAATTCTTACACGCATACAATCAGTGAAGAAATCTTTGTTATCTCCGTTATTTACTGATTTTGTCCCACTTTCCCATCCTTACCATCTCTCAGTTGGACTATAATTATTGTATTCTAATTGGGTTTTCTCATTCTGTTCTTGTCCTCTTCAAGCAGTATTGTCCACACCTCTCCCAGTGCCCTGCCTAACATGCCAAGTATCATCCTTTCTGGTATAACATTCTTCAGAGCTACTCTATTGCCTTCAGGATAAATTCCAAACTGTAAACACAACATCAAAGTCCTTTCTGATAAGGCAATGCCTCCTCATCATCTTATTATCCTTTGCTTCTGCAATTCTGAACTACATTTTGTGAACTACATCTCACAGCTAAACTTCCCTGCTTTTCACTTACTGCTCTGCTCCTGAATATTTCCCCTCTTTCTCATCTCTTCACTTTCTAGCACTTGCTACCAACACAGATGTCTCCTCCAGGAAGCACTCCTTGGATTCACCACAGTGTTTTACTTTTTTTGTTTATGTAAAAATGTATTTATCTTTAGCCTTACTAGACCTAATTCCTTGAGAGAAGAAACGGTGACATTTTTATATTCCCAGTGCCTACCCAATAAATTTGACACTTATGTATAAATTTTTAAATAAAATTAATTTTCGTGCTCCTAAAGTCATGTGGGAGCTTAATAGTTCACCAAACAACAACAATAACAACAACAACAAAAATAATTAGATTTCTAATCAATGTAAACTGCTTTTGTGATATTCAGGGATAGTCCATTTTTATATTTTTATTTAGTTCTCACAATACCACCTGTAAAGTATGCATTGGTTGCCTGTCTTACAAACCTACCTATAGCATCTTAAAAGGATTATTTTTTGTCACGTAACAAGAAGCACAGGTGCAGGACATCCAGGCTTGGTATAGTAGCTCCAAGATGCCATCAGCATCCCAGGCTATTTAATCTTTCTGTTCTGCAATCCATAGTGCATGGTTTTCCTCCTCCTGGTCACAAAATGGCTGCTCCATATACATCTTCCATCTCCCTTTCCAGCATAAAAAAATGACAAGGAGAATGAGTGGATGGAATCCATAGAAGGAAAGAAAAATTTTAAATAAATTCCCAGAATATTTATTTTTAAATCTCACAGGCCCGAACTGGGCGAAATAATTCCCCTAGCTGCAAGGAAGTTGGCAAATGTAACTAATCATGATAACATTTGGAGCAAAGTCAGATCTCTAATAATTTAGAAAAGAGGAACGTGATTACTGGCTAAGCAATTAGCAGTGTCTGGCACAAGAGATTAAGCAATATTGTTATCCTAAGAGTAACCAAAAGAAGTTAATTGCTCCACCAGTCCAAATGATGAGCAGATAACTAGAACCTAGGTGTCTATACAGAGCCATCATATGTTTAATTAATGAAAGGTGGTATCCATGGGTTCATATATTATAGACGTTAGCCCATTATAAATCCACCACTGCTTTCTTCGTTCTATAGGGAGAGTCCTTAATAGGATAATAGATTGAGGCATCAATTGATAGTTTCAATGGTCTCTTTTTTTAGGACTGAGAAAAGCTTAATTTTGAAACTAAAATTCCCACCTCCATCTACCAAATGTTAGAAGAGTCCTTTATCATCCATCCCAGGAGCTGTCTAGAGTCTTAGAGCTAGGAGCAAAACCCACAAATGTGAATAATCACACAACTGTTTTCTCCCTTTGCTGTAAGAAGATGCTCATTACATAACTGAAAAAAAAAACCCCACTAAAACAAATGAATGTAAAAAAAATTGGTGCTAGGACTATACAATATATGCAGCAAATCAAAACTTATAAATGAAGGCAATGAAGCCATTTATCTTTTTAATAAGATTTTAAAATTAATTAATTTATTATTTATTTTTGGTTGCATTGGGTCTTTGTTGCTGTGCATGGGCTTTCTCTAGTTGCAAAAAGCGGGGATTACTGTTCGTTGAGGTGTGGGGCTTCTCACTGCAGTGGTTCTCTTATTGTGGAGCATGGGCTTTAGGTGTGCGGGCTTCAGTAGTTGTGGCACACAGCCTCAGTAATTGTGGCTTGCGGGCTCTACAGCACACACTCAATAGTTGTGGCGCCCGGGCTCAGTTGCCCTGCCGTATGTGGGATCTTCCCAGACCAGGGCTTGAACCTGTGACCCCTGCATTGGCAGGCGAGCTCCCAACCACTGTGCCACCAGGGAAACCCAACAATGAAGCCATTTTAAAAGAGTGCTGAAAGTAATTTCCAGTAATGGAATGACCTGCTAAAGAAAGACATAAAATACAGTAAAACTAGTTTTACATTAAAGAGAGAAGGAGCAGGGAATAATTTCCCATTAGGTTTTTTGTTTTTTGCATAATAATCACAGAGTTAGTAAGTACATAAACTAATGATATTTTGGGTCATGCAAAGCTTTTCATAAACTTTCTAAGACTAACTGAAATTTCTGAGCTTTTGAGATTAAGTAAAACCTGAGAAAATGCATTTGGTTCATTTCCTCAGTACATATAAATTATGATTAAATACAATTAACCCTATTTTTTCATAAAAACTCCTTATATATATTTTTTGTTTATTATAGAAACAAATATTCTAAATGTGTTTTCAGTGATTTTATTCCTAGGTTGTAAGAGTCACGAGGAGGTTTGTTTTTATTTTTTCTTTCTATTATTTAGGATTCTTTGAATTTTGAAAACTTATTATATACTTCTATTACAAAAAAAAATGTTACATGAAGAAAAAAATTATACCATGTAAGCAGCTCTTCATGTCACCTTCAGAGAGGGATGGTACTGCTTAACAATATCGTTATGTGCCCTTTGAACAGTGTGGTACACACAGATTGAAAGAGATGATGTTAAGACACATAGTTATAAGCTATAAACTCTGCTTGCCATTTTTATTAAAGAAATTGGCTTCAAGCAGCCAAGTGTTTTACAATTCCACAGCAACTTAAGTCCTTAACAATACTATTGTCAAAATTTGGAGAACTGTAGAATTTATTTTGAAGCTAAATCAACATCCCCACTCTACTCAGGAAAGTTTTCTCAACTTGTTTTTCAACTTAATTCAATGGTTTCAAGAGCATACAATTAAACGTGCTGAGATGCCCAGAAGCTAATGAAGAATACGGTAAGCACCCTGCAGAATGAACATTTTTATGGCTCTTGTGCACAAAGCACTTCAGGCTATTTATTTTCAGACCAGCCAGTGAATGAAAAGTTGTCCTGAGAGAATGCTCACTTTCATGACCTATGGTGATCCCTCCTTATTCAGTATTTGTGAAGCTACCTCAGAGGTAGTTCTCTTAGGCTTTTCAAACTTTTTGGCTCAGAGAAGCATCTAATGAATTAATTTTAAGTTTTTACTGAACCGTGTCCTTTCACTACCTGATCTTACAATATCCAAGTCCAGAACAGGGATGATACGAAAATTAATTTTACAGAACTTCCTGGCATGGCTATTCACAAAACTAAGGGCAGTCCCAGGCCTGAACACTTTGGACCCACCAGAGAAAGCTAAGACATTCCAAGTTCACTTCAAGTCCAAGGTCTCTGTTGTGGGACCATGGGAAGACAAGAAAGTTGGATGATTGACTTAAACCCTCTACGAATGATTCTTGACTTCCCTTAACACACTCACACGTGCATACGGGGCTTTGTTTTTCTGTTTTTCTTCCTCAGAAATGATATGCACTGCCTGGCATTTTCTGTAAAGAGTAGTAAATTCACAGGCATAGCCTTTTTTGACATTCAAGCATAGTAATTTTTCAGGAAAAAAATAAATGTGAGTTTGAGTTTATAGTCATACGTAATAATGATACAAATCCATTTGTGTCTTAATTTAATGAGGACTTGAAAATACCCATTAGGACTTGAAAAATACCTATTTTCCTTCTATGCAGCAATTTTATTGGTAAAACCTTAGATATTTTAAGTTTTAATTCTTGGTTTCAGAATATAGATGGGATCTGATGATAATGTTTATTAGTCATTTCTGGGCTTCTAATTTGTCTGAGATTAGAATCCCTTCACCAAAATGCTTGGCCTAAAGTGTGTACATAACTTAGTAAATGTTGTTAAATAAATGCTGCTATAATTTAATTTCTTTGAAATAGTGTATTTGCAAAGTGGAAAGCATTGGCATTGTAGTCAGACAAATGTTGTTTCAACTCCTTGTATGACCCAATTAGGGTAATCACCCTGAGCCTGATTTCCTAATCTGCAGAATGGGGATAATAATAACTAGCATGCAGAACTCTTATGACTATTAAATGAGATAATGTACATGCACTCATTGCTCAGTAACTGGTAGTAATTTTATATGTAAAAGTTCTTAATAATGTTTATTTTTATGTTTTATGATGACTGTAATCGACAATTCAGTAAAGTAAATTCTATGCATGTGTGAAATTTATTTAGTTAGCAAAAGGTTTCACTCACAAAATAAATAAATCAAAATAAACACACTATTAAAATAAATCAAGCACAATTATAATGCACAGGCTGCAATAATCTGAACTGGACATTTTATTGATGAACAAATTTCATCAAATTTCCTCTTTAAATCTCGATGTCTTACCCTGTACCTTGTATGACTTTTCCTCTCTCATAAGAAAAAAATGAGTTTGAATAAAATTAGTACTATTAAAATCTGTATGTACCTTTTGAAGAAATAAAGTTCACATATTAGCACAAATAGAATATAATGCTTGCAAAACTTTTCTGTGATAACTGTTTATAGTTGTGCCTCCTGGCCACTTTATGCTGATATTAAGAGTTAGAGAGGTATCTGATTATTAACCCTCCTCAAATGAGATAAGAAACCTGTGATTGGATATCAGCCCTACCAATCATTTCTGCCACAAGAGAGATTATAAAAATGACTAGAACATCCTTTTCCTTGAGGCTCATGCCAGACTATAAGCAAAACACTTTCTCTGTCCTTACTTCAATATGGTATCAGTTCCAGTTCTAGATCTTTTTGACCAACTGAACAAAAGAAACGCACAGACACAAATGTACACACACACACACACACACACACACAAGAACAAGGTTGTAATGCATGAATGTTTGGTAATGTTGTCTTGAGAAGATAAGATAGCACAAGCAATTAAAAAAAAATCTTTTGAAACATCATACAAAATTTGTGTGAACTTACTAAAGCAGTAAATAGGAGGAAATTTATAGCACAAAATGCTTATGTCAGTAAAAAGAAAATGTCTCAAACCAGTGACCTTAGCATCAACCTTAAGAAACCAGAGAGACAACAGCAAATAAAAAACAAAGCAAGTAGAAGAAAGGGAAATAATAAAGATCACAGTCAATGTATAAAGAGTATAAATTAATGAAATAGAAAACAGAAAAAAAGAAAACCAATTAAACGAAAATCTGTTTCTTTGAGATGATCAATAAAATTAATGTTTCTGGGCAGACTAATTGGATAAAAAGATAAAAGACACAAATTACCAATATCAGGAATGAGAGAGGGGATATAATGATAGATTCTATAATATTAAAAGGATTGTAAGGGAATATTATGAAAAACTTTTGTCAATAAATGTGATAATGGGCAAATTCCTTGAATGATACAAACTATCAAAGCCCAGTGAAGAAGAAATAGATACACTAAATAGTCTTATATCTACTAAAGTCATTGAATTCATAGTTAGAAACCTTCCCACAAGGAAAACTCAAGCCCCAGATGGCTTCACTGGTGAATTCTTCCAAACATATAAGGAAGAAATAGTATCAGTCCTACAAAAAACCTTTCCAGAAAATAGAAGCAGAGACAATACTTCCTAACACTTTCTAACATCTAACACCATTACTCTAATATTAAAACCTGATATTTGATTGGATATTTCAATAATAACACACTTTGATTGCAAGAAAATAAAATAACAGACCAATACTCCCGATAATCATAATTGCAAAAATACTTAAAACATTAATGAATCAAATCCAAAAGTATATAAAATGGATAATACATCATGACTTGATCAGATTTATCCCAGGAATGTAAATTTGGTTTTACATTTAAAAATCAATCATTGTAATTTACAATGTTCACAAGTGACAATTATAAAAACTATAGATGCATAAAAAGCATTTTAAAAAACCCATTATCTTTGTCTAAAAAAAGCTCTGAAAAGTAGACGGATAAGAGAATGTCTTCAACTTGAAAAAGGGCAACTGTAAAAACTCACAGCTAACACCATACTTAATGGTGAAAGACTGAATGCTTTCCCTCCTAACAACAGAAGCATATCTACTTTCTTTATTCTCAAAAGATTAGTTGATATGATCTCCTCACAATCACAGACAATATTAACTGCTCTATACATTATACATATGTCCCATATCATTGACTCATGGTCTCTGTGAGGAGAACATTATCATCACGATTTAGTAATGAGGATACTGAGGAGCAGGGAGGTTATGACCTGAGATCACACAATGAGTTAGTGCCTCAGTCTAATAGATTTCAAAACCCAGGCTTTTAGACATTTGTTAAGAATAGAATTCTCTCATCATTTTATTAAGATCATTTATCAAACACTCTGATACCATAATAATATACTGATATTCAAAATTAAAGCACTTCTTTAAATAATTTTGATTTAAATATATTGATTCAAATATACCCAAAATTTTTATACATTTTTAATTGACCTAATTCATACTTTTTATATAAATATTTGGAATAATTAAATAAAACAATACTTCTGGAGAACTAAAGAAGCCTAATAGTATATAAACTGCTAGACACTATCAGATTTTAAAATCAATTAATGTTTTGTTGACAAAGTAATCAAATTATTAATTATAATAATTATATTAGGGCTCTAAGATAAATTTTAAAAAATTAATTCAAAAATTAAAAATTGCACATGCAAAGTTTTATTAAAGAACAAACCCCAGAATGTGTAAGGCCTCCCAAAATGCAATTTTGCTTTATTCTTTCCTAATTCATAGTTTGCTTTGTTTAGCTGTTTTAATTAAAAGTTAAAGTACTATAAACAAAATGTTCGGCATTTGTCTGACAATATTCGAGTAATTACTCTAACAAAGTTTTATATTTCCCTGAAAATATCAAAGCAATGTAGGAGTATAATGCTACTCATAGAAAAAAAAAATTGTGTCTAATTAAAATATCTGGAATCTACGGGTTTGGGTCTCAGATCAAAATGGTACAATAAGAATATCCTAGGAACTCACAATATTTTCCAGTTTGATGCACATTAATGAACATTTAAAACTTCTTTAAAATGAGAAGTAAAGTTAATTAACCTACCAAAGTGTGAAAAGATGTAACACTGTATGGTATCCTTCTTTTTTTTTTTTTAAGAAATAGGAGTATAGAACTACACCTAAATCTTGGGCTCATCACTTGGCAGCTACACACATATGAGTATGTTACTCACCTTAATTTTCTAATCTGCATGAATAGAATAATAATGCCAACTCTCCAGGGTTATTGTAAAGATTAACACTAAGACTTGGCACCTGTCCATCAATCAAGAGGGGTGGGATAGGGAGGGTGGGAAGGAGGGAGATGCAAGAGGGAAGAGATATGGGAACATATGTATATGTATAACTGATTCACTTTGTTATAAAGCAGAAACTAACACACCATTGTAAAGCAATTATACCCCAATAAAGATGTTAAAAAAAAAAAGATTTCAATAACATTTGTTATAGAAATAATGTACATGGGAATTCCCTGGTGGTCCAGCGGTTAGGACTGCATGCTTCCACTGCAGGAGGCATGGGTTTGATCCCTGGTTGGGGAACTGAGATGCTGTGTGCTGCATGGTGCAGTCAAAAAAAAAAAAAAAAAGGAAATAATGTATGTGAATTATATATCAGATTTTAAAATCAATTAATGTTTTGTTGACAAAGTAATCAAATTATTAATTATAATAATTATATTAGGGCTCTAAGATAAATTTTAAAAAATTAATTCAAAAATTAAAAATTGCACATGCAAAGTTTTATTAAAGAACAAACCCCAGAATGTGTAAGGCCTCCCAAAATGCAATTTTGCTTTATTCTTTCCTAATTCATAGTTTGCTTTGTTTAGCTGTTTTAATTAAAAGTTAAAGTACTATAAACAAAATGTTCGGCATTTGTCTGACAATATTCGAGTAATTACTCTAACAAAGTTTTATATTTCCCTGAAAATATCAAAGCAATGTAGGAGTATAATGCTACTCATAGAAAAAAAAAATTGTGTCTAATTAAAATATCTGGAATCTACGGGTTTGGGTCTCAGATCAAAATGGTACAATAAGAATATCCTAGGAACTCACAATATTTTCCAGTTTGATGCACATTAATGAACATTTAAAACTTCTTTAAAATGAGAAGTAAAGTTAATTAACCTACCAAAGTGTGAAAAGATGTAACACTGTATGGTATCCTTCTTTTTTTTTTTTTAAGAAATAGGAGTATAGAACTACACCTAAATCTTGGGCTCATCACTTGGCAGCTACACACATATGAGTATGTTACTCACCTTAATTTTCTAATCTGCATGAATAGAATAATAATGCCAACTCTCCAGGGTTATTGTAAAGATTAACACTAAGACTTGGCACCTGTCCATCAATCAAGAGGGGTGGGATAGGGAGGGTGGGAAGGAGGGAGATGCAAGAGGGAAGAGATATGGGAACATATGTATATGTATAACTGATTCACTTTGTTATAAAGCAGAAACTAACACACCATTGTAAAGCAATTATACCCCAATAAAGATGTTAAAAAAAAAAAGATTTCAATAACATTTGTTATAGAAATAATGTACATGGGAATTCCCTGGTGGTCCAGCGGTTAGGACTGCATGCTTCCACTGCAGGAGGCATGGGTTTGATCCCTGGTTGGGGAACTGAGATGCTGTGTGCTGCATGGTGCAGTCAAAAAAAAAAAAAAAAAGGAAATAATGTATGTGAATTATAGAGCATTTGGGAAATAGTGCAAACCATGATTTTTTAAAAAAACATAATCTTCCCAACTAGAAGCAATCCTGTTAATATTTTAGAATATTTTCTTCTAGTCTTTTTTTCTATGTATATTATTTACATATTTGAGATCATATTATGCACATACTCTTGCCTTTTGCTTTTTCTGGCTTAATGTTAATATGAAATTTTAAAAATATTTGTTTTCATATGAATACAAATGTTTGGTAGGCATTAAAAAAAAAAGTAGTTGTTATTTTCATTATTGTACTTGCACGGCTTTATTATGATACTTGCTTCATAGAATAATAGAATTATGGAGGCCACCCAGACCAATCTCTAGACCAATGTAGGAAATTTCTTCCACAGCGTGCTTCAAAGGAAATTAATATTTTAAGAGAAATTGTCATGTGGAAGAAGAATGTTTATTCAGTTTTGCTTGAGAGAGCAGAACTAGAGGAACAGTTTGGTAAAGTTTCACAGAGTACAATTCTACCTCAACCAAATGAAGAATAAGCAGACATCCAGGGCTGGCTAACAGTGAATTGATTTTTTTTTTTTTTTTTTTTAAATATTGAGTCCCCTATCACAGCACTGGTTCAAGAAGAAGCTATCTGATATTAGGTCAGGACTGTGGAAGGGGAGATAGTGTCCTATGATCAGAAACATGTATGTATAACGGAATCACTTTGTTGTACACCTGAAACTAACACAATATTGTAAATCAACTATACTGCAATTTAAAAAAAAAAAAGTGATACAAGATACAAGACGTTCTCGTATTTTTGTGTTGACCTGAAACAAATAGATTGCGAGATATTTCTCCAGCAAAGACAGGTTTATTCAGGATCAGCAGAGTTTCAATTTGTGGTCTGTAATAAGCTCCCAAGGCAATGGAAAGGAGGAGGGCGGGCTTTTATATAGAGGAGAAGGAAGCTGAGAGGGGTATAGTAAAAAAGAGTCTATGGTGTTTCACTGGCTGAGTCCTTGCCAGGTACAAAGAGGAGTATTTCTTCTTTCTGTTGGACTCGGCTATCATCACACGGAGTGAGAGCTCTCCAGCACCAGCCCCGAACCGTGTCTCTCAAATATGTTTAATAGAGGTTTCCGTTTATTAATTTTTACATAGCTTAGTTTTTTTTTTCTTCCTGAAATATACGAGCAGGACCAAACTCCCTGATTCAAGATTAAGACTGATTCTCCAGATTTCTTATAAAATAAAGTCTAAACAGTTTTTATCACAAGATAATAATTTAGCCCTTGCTTCCTTCTCCACACTTGCATCCTTATAATATCACTCCTTGAATTTTCTACCCAGTCATATTGAACTGCTTAAAATTCACCAAATAAATCAGACTATTTGACATGTCTGTGTGAGAAACTGCGGTTCCTGCTACCTAAATCTTCTTTGCCTTTCCTTCCCTGTTTGCCTAGCAATATCCACTCACTGCATATCAGTTGAAAGTTCATTTTAAATATGAAGGCTTTCCTGACTCCTGACCAACTAGAAATGAGCTTTGAGGGAATGGGACAGAAATTGAAAAACAACAACAACAAACCAGAAATAAAGTGATGAAGTGTGCCTGGAAAGGAAATCATAGGCAAGATCTAGAGAAATGTAGGAACAGCAACTTGTCCCAAGAAGTCTAAGGGCTTGGGGTGACCTATTTATTTTGTACCTACAGTATCTAGAACAGTGCTCGACACATTAATTAAAGAATAACAAATACCTTCTAAGTTGTCTCACCTCTCCAATGTGAGAAATTTTGCAAGCTTTATTTTAAAATTTGTTTTGGAAATTAATTTCAATTAGTATGACTAAGGGAGAAAATTGAAAAAGAAAAAAAAAAAAAAAGGATTAATAGATGAGATCCCTTTTGTACCAGAAATAAATATTTTAACTCTTTCTCATGAATGGGAATTTACCACAGAGTGGAGGCATATTTCCTAAGATTTTTTTTTTTTTTTTTTTTTTTACTTTATCATCTGTCTATCTGAATATACACACAAAGCTCTATTGAAGCAGGTGTTGGCCTGGACCAAAGAATAGGGGTTCCTTGAGTACAGCCCCTGTTAAAGAATAACTTTACTGTCAAGCTCATTGAGAAGAGGGCTCCTTTTAACAGAAGTCACTTAGGTCTAGAATTTGGTTTCCTCAGACTATAGGCATGAGAAAGGTGCTGAGAACTTTTTAGTCAAGTGTGTGTTGTTCAAGGCTTGGGTGTCTGTGTTTATGGAGGCTACTGAGATGGGGGAACTGTGTCTCTGGGGAAAAGGCAATCAAAGGAAGGAAAAATAGTTTTTCATGTACCCTTCTAGGTTCTTGGCTGAGGCCTCCCTAAAAAAAAAAAAAAATTAACAGAAAAGGAAAAAAAAACTTATAAGTTTAATAATACGTATTACTCCCATATACATACCCAGGAAAAGTGAGTAACTCTCAAAATGGCCAAAGAAGATGTTGTTGGAGGGGGGGAGTTGGTGAAAAGCCAGTTTTAAGATATTATCGGGCAAAGCACAGTAAACAAATGTATGGATGTTATGCAGATTTAAATCTGTTCAGTCTTCTCCACTGATAAGAATTTCTAGAGATTTAGTCATCCTTCTTTTCCTGGTAGACAGAAAGACATCTTTACAAATAGAGATTTCCCTTACAAATGCAGATTTCTCTTACAAAAGGACATGTTCTACTCAGTTTTCAGAGCTTCTCCTGTGTCTGCTGTTTCTTAAAGGTAATCAGCCTAAAATAATCCTTATGCCAAAGAGACGTATTTTGGTGGCAAATTTTGCTCTGCTTCAGCAGTCAGTCACTGTCCACTTCTCCATCAGCTCCATCCCTTTTGCCTCTGAGTTCTAAGAATAGGTGAAATACCTTCCTTCCTGTAGCCCAAGAACCTAAAGATGCATTAATGGTCAGGAGACCCCTGGGGGGAGGAAAACCTCTGTTCCTGCGGGAGTAGATGTGCTTTTCACTTGGAAGTCAGATTCTATTTTTAGTTTTGGCCCCTTTAAAACCCCCTGTACCCCTTTTGGCCATGCAAAGTGCAGCTGTGAATATCTCTGGATGGTTGTCTGCCTAACCCTGTCTGTATGTAAGTTACCCCCTGTAAACTTCATAATTGCACTTTATGGAGTTGCCTGATTTGTTTTTTGGTCTTAAAGTTCCTTCTTAGTTTGGAGGATATTATTCAATATCTCTGCCTCCCAACAAGGGTCTAAACATTTGTTTACCAAACATTTGCTTTCCCTACTCCATGTGAATTGCCTTCCTTGCCTTTGAAGTCCCAAATCACTATCCCCAACATCCTCATTTGTCTTTAGCTGAAGATGGTATTTAAGCTGAGGGCTTCTGCCATTTTGTTGAGTTACTCAGTCCTCCTGTGTCTCTCCCATGTATAAATGTTACTGAACTTGTGTTTGATTTTGTCCTGCTAATCTGTCTTCTGTCAATTTAATTCTTAGACCAGCCAGAAGAACCTAGAAGGGTAGAGGAGAATTTCTTCCTCCCTGACACATGCAGTCTCTGGGCTTCATCCCTCATCCACCCACTGCTGCTACCTAAGAGTAGCCATGAAACTCAGCTTTCACAGTCTACTTCCCTTTGAGTCCTGTATCTCTTGTTAAGAAGAGGAAAGTCTGTGATTACTTATCTTTTAATCTCTATCTTTTATCTCTGTTACACTCCTGTAGCCAAAGCTATTTGATAGTTGTCCTTTGTTCTTTCCATCTGAAAGACATACACATTGTCTTTACCTCACAATTCTAATTATACTCCAAGTGGGACCTCAAATGGAATCTAAATGTGATTTTTTTCTCTCTATAGTTTTCCTAGAAGCTTCAGCTTGGGTTAACTGTTAAAACTCTCACGATACTTTGCAGTTTTCTTATTAGCATTTGTAATATTTGTAGCTGTGTTGTTATGTAATCATGTGTCAATGTCCCCCCACCCCTTTCTAGCCTGACCAGGACCACACATTGGGCCACTCCAGGAGGCCACCAGCCATTCACACTGTGTTCTATGAGAATAGATCTGTAATTAAAAAAAAAAATTGTGCCTCATCAAGTAAGACTTTATTCAAGATAATTGCAATAAGGAGGAGAAATTAAACTCAATTCCTACTACTGAAACAAAAGGTGAGAGAGTTTTTAAACATCAGCATGAGCTAGTAGAAAAGTACTGGATGATATTAGGAGAGGAGGGAAGTTGGTTAATATGATTAGGCCATTTGCATTTGCTATTTGGGAAGAAGTTAGGCTCCTACACTCCCACAGAGGCTGGGAGATAGGGACTTTGTGTTTCTTGATGGTTACATTTCAAAGGGATGGGTCCTGTGTAACACAATGTCTGACACATGATAGATATTCAGTAAATGTTGAATTGGAGAGTGAGTCTATTTACATTAGGGATAGTAATTATGCTACCACCTAAAATTACTATGAGGCCCATTTGGATACTGCATGTAAAGGACTCAGCATAGGGCCTAAAATGTAGAAAAATTAGATAGATAGATAAATAGATAGATAGAGATAGAGATATATTTGCAACTGGAAGTTCATACCTCTTACTCTCCCTCACCTATTTTTTTCCTCCCTCCACCCCCCTTCCCCTCTGGCAACCACCTGTTTTTTCTCTGTATCTATAAATCTGTTTCCATTTTTCTATGTTTATTCATTTGTTTTGTTTTTGAAATTTCCTATTCTAGACACCACCCACTTTTTTATCCCCACCATTTCAAATAAAGGTTTTAATTATAACATGGATCACATTGTAAATTATCTTGAAAAGATCATTCCATGTACCTTGTTCACTAAAAAAAACTCATGGAACAAATCAAAATGCATTATTTTGATATCAAGTGTATATTAAGGTGGCTGGTAGGTGATGAAAATCTAGATATCTCCAGAGGAAAAAGACCAAGTTGTTTTTAATTTTTATTTATTTATTTTTGCAGTACGCGGGCCTCTCACTGTTGTGGCCTCTCCCATCGCGGAGCACAGGCTCCAGATGCGCAGGCTCAGCGGTCATGGCTCACGGGCCTAGCCGCTCCACGGCATGTGGTATCTTCCCGGACTGGGGCACGAACCTGTGACCCCTGCATCGGCAGGCGGACTCTTAACCACTGCGCCACCAGGGGAGCCCCCAAGTTGTTTTTTAACCAAAGGCCAGAGAGCTTATTTTTAAGTGAATTATAGGACTTATAGCTGAGATTGAGGGCTAGGCTATAAACATGATTTGTTTTCCATTTAGGAAAATGTTTGATTCATTAGCTCATGAAAAGCTAATTACTCATTTATTTTAAATTAGTTTAAATATGAGCTCCCCATGGGCTGACAGTTGTCTAAATTATATAGCAAGTATAAAATATGCCATGGGTACCCTTCTACATTCCCACTACAGTGCTTATAGAAGTCCTCTAAAGATTCCTTTCACTAATTACCATTGGTCCTGAAGGTATTTCCCTGATGCAGTAGGAAGTTGGTTTGCATAGCTAGAATCTCATTTTTATAAATGTTTTAAAATGTGTACTCTCGTGTAATGAAGTTGTTTCCACATCCAGTCCAATAGCCACTCTACCACTGCCTTGTAACGTGGCCACTGTTAAAGTGGCAGTCAGCATAGAGGTTATGAGCCCAGGTTACAATCCTAGTTCTACCCCTCACTAGCAATGTGACCCTGAGCAAGTATTAACATACCTGTGACTCAGTTTACTTGCCTCTAAATATATACAGTGTCTGGAATATAGTGAATATCCAAGAAGCATTAGCTATTATTGTGTTCAAGGAATGCTAGTGTTGAGTAGACCTATTTTCCCACCTCAGTGTAGTAAGCAATTGGATGTAGGTTTACTTAGCAAAGAGTCACCCCTTGGGGGACAGATATTCTCATTATCAAATAATGTGATGCTATGTTTTTCTCTGTGGTGTTTCTTCATTCCTTTTTAGAGAGTGTTGGTTTATTTTTCAGAAAACATGCCTACATAGAATACCTTCTACCCTTCTACTTCCTGGCCATATGTTTCAGAAACCTAGTCCTTGTCCTAACAGCCTCACCGAATTCTCCCCTGATCACTCCAACCCCAACTCTCCCTTTTACGAACATGTAATAGGGAAGAACAAATCTGTCTCCATATTGGATCTGATTCTTTTACTTTAACCTCTGTATTCTATTGCTTTTGCTAGAATTAAGAATGTTGCCTATAGCCTGAAATATACAGGATAGCCCATTCTCAAGGCTCTGACCTTTAAAGGTATAACACTTTTCCATTCATACAGAGATAAAAAGTTGCAGAACAGAGAATAACATTTGTCTTACTGGAAGTTTACGAGAACATCATGACCTAACCTAGTGGACAGATGGAAGAACAAAGGATTCTGATGCCAAACTTGCAACAACCAACCACATCCCCTCCCCTGTTGGTATAAAAGAAGCCTGAATTCTAACTCAGGCAAGATGGTTCTTTGGGACACAAGTCCACCATCTTCTCGGTCCGTGAGCTTTCCAAATAAAGTCACTATTCAATGCCCCAGCAACTCATCTCTCGATTTATTGGCCTGTTATGTGGTGAGCCGTATGAGCTTGGACTAAGTAACAAACACTATTATTTTGCCTTTTATTTATTTAGACTGCATGCATTTCTTAATTAGGTCCTGGCTTATACCAGCATATGCAGTGCTTTATTCTAAAACTGTAATATTTTAAGTACACATGCCTCTCCAACTATATTGAAAACTCCTTCAAAACTAAGATTGAGTGATACAATTCTCTAAACTTCCACAGCACCTGACAGAAAGCTGTGAAGGAAATGCTTAAAAAGGAAGGAAACAACAAAACAGAAACCACTAGTGTGAGATCCCCGCTGAAAAGTAGATGCCTACTTCTGACCTGGGGTTGTTGAGGGAACAAACTTTCAATAGACATAGGTAAACAAGACTCACAAAAAAGAGAGGAAGAGAAAAGATAAATTCTGAGATCAAAATCTGGAGCAAAGATTTTTTCTGTAATATGCATATATTGGGTAGGAATCCAAAGACTTTTTTAAGAATTTGTCAAGTTAATTTATTTACACATACGGCAATATGCATCTTTACATAAGTTCATAGGCGTGATCATGTCTAAAATGTTTTTTTTTACATCTTTATTGGATTATAATTGCTTTACAATGTTGTGTTAGTTTCTGCTGTATAAAAAAGTGAATCAGCTATATGTATACATATATCTCCAGAATCCCTCCCTACCATTCTCCCTATCCCACCCCTCTAAGTGGTCACAAAGCACCCAGCTGATCTCCCTGTGCTATGCAGCTGCTTCCCACTAGCTATCTATTTTATATTTGGTAGTGTGTATATATCAATGCTACTCTCTCACTTTGTCCCAGCTTCCCCTCCCCACCCCATGTCCTCAAGTCCATTCTCTACATCTGCATCTTTATTCCTGACCTGCTCCTAGGTTCATGAGAACCATTTTTTTTTTAGACTTCATATATATGTATTAGCATTGGTATTTGTTTTTCTCTTTGTGACTTACTTCACTCTGTATGACAGACTCTAGGTCCATCCACCTCACTACCAATAATTCAATTTCTTTTCTTTTTATGGCTGAGTAATATTCCATTGTATATATGTGCCACATCTTCTTTACCCATTCATCCGTCCATTCATCATGATGATGGACACATCATCAATGTGTCCATTCATCTGTCGATGGACACATTGCTTCCATGTCCTGGCTATTGTAAATAATTGTAAATTGTAGGTTGCTTCCATGTCCTGGCTATTGTAAATAGTGCTGCTATGTACATTGTGGTACATGTCCCTTTTTGAATTATGGTTTTCTCAGGGTATATGCTCAGTAGTGGGATTGCTGGGTCATATGGTAGTTTTATTTTTAGTATTTTAAGGAACCTCCATACTGTTCTCCATAGTGGCTGTATCAATTTACATTCCCACCAACAGAGCAAGAGGATTCCCTTTTCAACACACCCTCTCCAGTATTTATTGTTTGTAGATTTTTTGATGATGGCCATTCTGACTGGTATGAGGTGATACTTCATTGTGGTTTTGCTTTTCATTTCTCTAATGATTAGTGATGTTGCACATCCATTCATGAGTTTGTTGGCAATCTGTATATCTTTTTCAGAGAAATGTCTATTTAGGTCTTCTGCCCATTTTTGGATTGGGTTGTTTGTTTTTTTGTTATTGAGCTGCATGAGCTGCTTGTAAATTTTGGAGATTAATCCTTTGTCAGTTGCTTCATTTGCAAATATTTTCTCCCATTCTGAGGGTTGTCTTTTGGTCTTGTTTATGGTTTCCTTTGCTGTGCAAAAGCTTTGAAGTTTCATTAGGTCCCATTTGTTTATTTTTGTTTTTATTTCCATTACTCCAGGAGGTGGGTCAAAAAGGATTTTGCTGTGATTTATGTCATAGGGTGTTCTGCCTATGTTTTCCTCTAAGAGTTTTCTAGTGTCTGGCCTTACATTTAGGTCTTTAATCCATTTTGAGCTTATTTTTGTGTATGGCGTTAGGGAGTGTTCTAATTTCATTCTTTTACATGTAGCTGTCCAGATTTCCCAGCACCACTTATTGAAGAGGCTGTCTTTACTCCATTGTATACTCTTGTTTCCTTTATCAAAGATAAGGTGACCATATGTGCATGGGTTTATCTCTGGGCTTTCTATCCTGTTCCATTGATCTATATTTCTATTTTTGTGCCAGTACCACACCGTCTTGATTACTGTAGCTTTGTAGTATAGTCTGAAGTCAGGGAGCCTGATTCCTCCAGCTCCATTTTTCTTTCTCAAGATTGCTTTGGCTATTCAGGGTCTTTTGTATTTCCATACAAATTGTAAAATTTTTTGTTCTAGTTCTGTGAAAAATGCCCTTGGTAGTTTGATAGGGATTGCATTGAATCTGTAGATTGCTTTGGGTAGTAGAGTCATTTTCACAATGTTGATTCTTCCAATCCAAGAACATGGTATATCTCTCCATCTGTTTGTATCATCTTTGATTTCTTTCATCAGTGTCTTGTAGTTTTCCGCATACAGGTCTTTTGTCTCCTTAGGTAGGTTTATTCCTAGGTATTTTATTCTTTTTGTTGCAGTGGTACATGGGATTGTTTCCCTAATTTCTCTTTCAGATTTTTCGTTGTTAGTGTATAGGAATGCAAGAGATTTCTGTGCATTAATTTTGTATCCTGCTACTTTACCAAATTCATTGATTAGCTCAGATAAATGTTTCATTGTGAGGTAGAATTTTTATCTTTTCCCTTTTCTTCTTGGGTTTCCCTTCTCATTTTCTTTGTCCTTCTCCCACTTACCCATCAACATAAAGTGAAACTGTGTTCATATATATATTTTGACCCATGCTTCTTCATTTGTTCATTCAACCCTATATAAACTTATACATTAAGTGATAAATAATATAAATTAAAATATCACATTGTATGTATTTTTCTGCATCATGATTTTCTCTCTCAGCTAATAACTCCTACAACTCCCTCCATTTCAACTGACATATATCCCTTGGTAAGGATAGAATTCAGCCATTTTCTTATTGAGAGATGTTCATTTGATTTCCACCCTTTTTTTTTTTTTTATCTTTGCAAACAATACTGCAGTAAACATTCCTGTCTACTCGACTTCATATACTAATGTTTTCCCTTTTATGGAAAAGAGTTCCATTAATGGGTTGCTGGGCCAAAAGATTTTTGAAAGTTCAATTTAGTAGATGTTTCCCCGTTGCTTTTCCAAATTCTTATAACAATTTATTTTCCCCCAGTTTTTCACCCTATGAGAACATTCCTTACTCTACAGGCCCTTCACCAATAGTATGTTATAACTACTTATTTTTAAAAAATTAATTCCCGATCCTGAGTATCCTTTACTTTATTTTGCTATTCTTGTGGTCATTCAATTTGAATAATTTTGAGAGTAGGGAAGTCTTCCATTATAATTATTTCTAGTCAATTCTTACTTTTTTTGTGTTTTTATCTATTTTGTGTATAAGATGTAGATGTTTGGCTAATATATTTTCTTAATGAACTGTGCTTTTATGATTACATTATGTACTTCTTTATCCTGTTTAGTGACTTTAAACTTAAATTTCCAATAATCTGCTACTGACTTTTCACTCTTGCTTTCTTCCTCTTTTCCTTTTTTTAAAATATTTTGTTTTCCTTTGTCTAGTGTCCCTTTATTTTAACTATTTTTTTAATTATTCATTTTAAATTGTTTCTTTAAAATAGTTTGTAGCTAGATTTTGCTTTACAACCTAACATAATAATAAAATCATTGATTTGGAAAAGAAACCAATATATTTGTATTTACAAGCACATGATTCTAATGGGGAAAGCTTTTATTATAGTTGTTTTTATTTCCTGGGTCAGCTCATAAGGTGTTGTTCATTGTGGAGAATATATATGATAGGCAAAGTGAAAAGGGAAGTAGAAAATTGTAGAGAAAGAGATTTGGAACATGGTGACAAGAACTGAACCTCTTTCCTCTACCTCTCAAGACCAATCTAGCTGCTCCTCCTGCCTCAACCTTCTGCATGACCCTACAGGAAGCTATGTGCAAGATGGCCTTGAGCTCTGTGGTAGCGTGGCTCAACTTGGCAAATAAAAATATGGGATGCTCAGTTAAACTTGATTTTTGGGTAAACAATGAACACTTTTTTTTACTATAAGTAGGTCCCTAAAAAAAAATTACTGTGTATCTAAAATTCAGATTTAATCGGGTGTCCTGTATTTTATCAGGTAACCCTACTTTAAGGGAATCTCACTGCAGATAACTGGTACAGGCCTTTCTTTATGGTGGGCTAAGCATGAAGACCTAGAGATATTATCAGGGGCTCCCATGCATGAGCCAGCAAGTAGCATCTTATGGGAAGACACTGGCACTCAGAGATTTGTAGAGAGCACCTCTTCATAGTAGGAAAAGGGTACCATTTGACAATGAACCTATGTAGGTTTGACTTTTCCTTTGGGGCCCACAATACCTAGAGGAGCTGACAAGTGAACCAGGTTTTCCATGACTCTCAGACTGTGAGAGTTAGAGGAAACTAGAAAACAGGTAGACTTCCTCCAGGTATTTCTGCTACAAACTGGAACGTGCCTGCTTCTACATCTGAGGCCATGCCTCAAAGAGAAACAGCCAGTTGGAAATCTACCAGTGTAGAACTGCAACCACACCCTCCTACTATTATGCTTAAGCAACAATGAGCTAAATATAGAGAACTAGCTATCCCTCTCAGCTTCTGAAATGTCAGTCAGAACACACAGAACACGTATAAAAAGCAACTGAAAACCCAAATTTAAAATAATAATAACAAAACTTAAGGAAATTAAAGTTAAGCAAGCCATGGTTTAACATAACTGTTCATAGTTTAACAATTCAGTGAATAAATTGAAATTGGAGATGAAACTGTTGAAACCCACTTTAACGGTCTAGAAGGCAAAATAGGAGAAAACTGTCTCAGAGTGGAGGCAAAGTATAGAGAGAAGAGAATATGGAGGAAAAAGAGAACTTAATATTGAATAATGAGGGCTTCTAAAGAATAAAAAGGATGGAGGAGAACCTTTAATTATATCATAATAAACAATATCCCTAAATTAAAGAGAGTGCTAGGTCCACAGATTGAGAGATTTCACTGAGTTGTGAATGAAGGACACATATCTAAGTATCATACTATAACCCATGAAAAGGAGAAAGTGATGACACTATTAGATATCTCTTTTGCAGTACTGGAGGCAAGAAAAGAGTGGATTGGCATACAGTATTTATAGACTGCTAAACGGAAAGGACTAAAGCTCTCAGTAGATTAGATGTAGATCTCCAGCTCCATTCCAGTCTTTATCTGCATAAGCTTACAGGTCCACCTACCAGGACTTTGATTCATAAACCAGAATGTGCCACCCCAAAGTATGCCTCTTTGGCATAAAGATAATTTTGAGCTGATTATTTCAAGAAATAGCTGACACAGGAGAAGCTCTGAAGAAAGGAAAAAAGTCTCCCTTTTGTAAAGGAAATTTACATT
This sequence comes from Neophocaena asiaeorientalis asiaeorientalis, assembly GCF_003031525.2. NCBI lineage: Eukaryota > Metazoa > Chordata > Mammalia > Artiodactyla > Phocoenidae > Neophocaena > Neophocaena asiaeorientalis. The sequence continues at coordinate 2,243,817 of NW_020172444.1, read as the reverse complement.
TTGTACATTTCTAAGGGTCTCTCTCTCTCTCTCTCTGTACCCAGAAGAGAAGGATGATTCTTAATCACAAGAGACTCATCACTGGAGAAGGTACCACACTGATCTGCACAACAACCCTTACCCTTGTTGGCTATACTTCTCCTAGTTACCTTCCCATAACTTACCTCCCCTTGTCCAGAAGTCTACCCGCTCCTTAAGATGGTGTAGGAGCCTCAGTCCAAAACATCCCTTTGAGTAACTCATGACTGAATTTCTCACATGTGTATATGAGATATACATGTCAAAAATTTTTTTTGTCTCTTGTTAATCTCTCTTTTCTTACAGAAACCTAGCTGAAAACCTAGAAATGTGAAGAAAGAATACTTTTCCTCCCCTACAAACTCAACCAGGAACTTCTGCCTGTGTCTGCCTCAGTGCCCACAGATGAGACATCTGTTTCTCCTAGGGCCCTTTGCTTGGACCATTGTATAAACTTCTGACTCAAATTGCAGACTTACCTGTGCCTTCATTGAAGCTACTTTGTATGCGATTTCTATTTAAGAACAGTTCTTCCAACCCTGGGGTGGGTGCATCCCAGCCATCCTTAGCCATTCTCCATATTGTACTTTAATCCTGATGCTGCCTGACTTAGCCTCTCCAATCTGAATGTGCCACTACTCACCAATTTTTTATTTTCTGGAAACCAACTATTCACAGAATATTCCCTCCCCATAGCTCTATTTTGAGGATACCACTTCCCCAAAAGCTCTACGTTAAACACTGTTGATTTTCAAAATCCTCTTATTCGGGAGATGATAAAAAACTTTCTTGTTCCCCAGTGCTTTTCTGATCCATTATATTTTTGCTCTCCTGTATCATTCCCACTTTGCCCCACTGCCCTCTGGCTACCCTACTCACCTCTCCTACATGGTCCCTTTCACTTTCTGACCTTACTCACTCTCGCCAAATTAACTGAAGATTTGGTGTCTGGCTCACATTTCTAACTTTTAAATATTTAAATCTAACTGGTAATTTCTATAAAAATATTTATTCTATGCCTGTAATATTTTTAAGGTTTTTCAAAAGGCAAGAAACTATTTTTGATTAATCAGCACTCCAGAAAATCAACAGGGAGAAGAAATAAGCCACATAGAACCAATACTTTAAGCTTTGTTGGGGAGACAGGAAAATGCAACTTTATAATTATCTATAAGTAGAAAAGAAACAAAGCAAAAATTCCAATGTCTTTCCCACTGCCAGCTCTGTGCTGCAAGCCTGTGGATGCAGGGGGCAGAAGAGAGAAGACTAACAATTCTCCTTGAGTAAGAATAAGAGGAGAGCAAAGGACTGAGATGAAGCTGTAGGGGAGGGAGAACTTTTCCTCTATCCTCTTTGTTCTTTGACTGATATAATCAAATTAACATAGGGAAGATTAACAGGAGAAAACCAAACTTAATTATATATGTACAGGGGGCCGCTGAGACTGTGAGACCCAAAGGCAGTCAGGCAATTGTGGTGTATATGCCATTCTAAACTAAGGCGAATGGGTAGGGGTCTGGGTTTAAAAACAGAAGGAAGATAATCCACAGGAAGATGGGAAGAGCAAATGTTCAGTAAACAAATGTTTGCTATGCCATGCAGAGACAATGGGAAAAAGGGTTTGATCTCCAGGCCCTACCTAGCTTCCCCCAAGTTTACCACACCTAGTCCATATTCCTTGTAGTTATTTCTGGTGATAGCTCTCTTCCTGAATCAGGTCCTCTATCTAAATTCTTTCAGGAAGTTAACAGGGAGTAAAAAGCTCTCCCTGAGTCTTCTGGGCCTTGATTGACTTCAGCTCAAAGTAATCCACATGACAAAGTGTCACATTTTAGGGAGGTTCATTTTGAATCCTTTCAAGGCATAGATGAAATCATTATCAAAAAGAAAATGCTCAAAAATAAATGATAAAATACTGAACATATGTCAGAACTTACTAATTCATAGAATTGACCACAGGAAAGGAACTTGAAAGTATACAGCACCAGAAGTGGCAGCCTCAAAGATGCACTGCTTCTGGAACAGAATCATATATATTAAGAAGGTGAACCTTTGGAGATGAAACAGTAAAAGGAAAACAGGAAATGGAAAAAGGTAGGAGGGCAAAATAAAGATTTTACAGAAATGAAAGTGAAACATGATAATCAACACAAGGATGAGATTCATCCAACCAAAGATGACTGGGAAAATGTTGATAAAGCAACTAATGTTTAGTGTTTCATACTTTCATGAATATATCTCATATACTGATGAGTATTTCATAACTTCTAGCTAAGAGTAAAGCAAGGAAGAGGTTATGGGCAGAAATGGATACATATGTATGTGTATTGTGTGTTTATTTGCACGTGTGTTCATTTATACACATGTACATGTTTCCTAGTTCTGCCTGCTGAATGGTATAAGAAGCAATGACAACCCTGTAGAAATGAGCACACCTCATACTCAGATCTCGGTCTCTAATATAATTTTCCACTGAAAGGAATGAAGGCTCCTCAGAGAGTTTGTTTCCAGGGCTGCGGCAGGCTAAATATAAGCATAAGCTTGAACATCTTGTTATGACAGAAAGTAAAGAAATAATCAAATGGTGTATATATATATATATATATATATATATATATGTATATATATTTATATATAAACTATATATAAATACATACAAAGAGAGAGAGAGAGACAGGGAAAAAGAGCACATTATATAGCAAATGGTAAAATGTTAACAATGGATAAATCTGGATAAGAAGTATACGGGTGTGTTCTTCATGCTAGTATTATTCATGCAACTCTTTTGTAAGTCTGAAATTATTTCCAGATAAAAGCTTATAAATTTAAAAAGAAACAGGCTTTTCAAAGTTTATCAGGGACAACTTCCTATTGGAGGAGGATTTAATATTTTTTAAAAAGCCTAAGACATGCATGCTCCTATCTGACCTCTGATATCTACATTGTAAAATGTTTGTAGGTCACCTGTGAAGAAGATGGAGAAAAATAATACCAGACATTATATACCATTTGAGGACTTGACTGATTGTAAGGATTGTATGAAGGATTGTAAGGAATACTAATAATTAAGTGTTTTGAAGAGAGAGAGTTTCTTCATCAATGTTTCTTTTGCTCTCTGCCTTGCTCAGTGTCAACAGCCCTGAGTCTATGAAAAAGATGACAGGGAGGCAGTCAGAAAATGCCACTAACTTCTCTTACACTAGAACCCAGATTTTGAAAGAAAACAAAAGCATGTTTTGTTCAATATCTTAATCTGAGAGATGTATAAGAAATGTCCTTGTAGGTCTGAAATTATTTTTAAAATATCTGTTCAGATAAATCAGAACTCAATTTATTCATATTTGGGTGTCATTTCTGTCAACTTTCCTTTTAATGGTAAACAGTATTTTCTTTTCTTGCAAAATTGAAAGATTCTTGATGAAATATTTTAAAACCACTCACACATCATGCAGTCTTCACATGGCTTTTTCAGAGTTTTGTATATACAAAAAGTGATTCATTCTCAGATCTGTATGCCAAAGTGCTTCTTATCCTCAGAGCTGTACGTATGCTCTGCCATGTTAAAATAACTAGAATCATGCAATAGTGGAATAAGAGTTTTCCCATGACAACAATTTTACTTTACGATTACTCAACTTTTGTGTATTATAGTAATTATAATTAGAATGGGCAGGCACAGTATTGTTTATTCACATAGATCAAATCTAAAGACTCCTTTTAAAATCCTCCTGAGTTGTTCTTTATAACAGCTTTGATGTTATTTAGTGGTTCCTATTATCTGATGTGTTTGAACTTCAAGATAACATTGACTTATGTGGTTCAGTACATCTTAATAAAGCAGCACTTTGGAGACACCATAATTCTAAAGAATCTTGAAGCAATGAAAGATTTCTGCAGAGGAGGATTCTTTAGGGTATTTTTCCTTTCTATTAAAGAGATACAACATTGTTTATTTCCAACAATTTAAAAGACAAATTTCAGAGTGCACAGAAATTGCTTCCTTGTGCAATCTCCTTTTACAACTGTCTCTCAGTTCCCAGGGTTTAAACTTGTCATTGCTGAGGATCCAGTTGCTAGCTCACATATTCAACAATTAAGTAACTACTTGTAGTTTCCTAAATAATTGGAAAAAAAAAGAAATAACTTTTCTTGAGACTTGATGTAAATACTAGGGGCTAGGACATCATATGTTCCCAGTAATTAACAAAGCCTTCTGAGCTGTTTAAACTGCTGATCATCTTAGAAGAAAAAAAACAAAAACAATTAGAGAACTTGCAAGATGTCATCTTAAAAAGTGACATTAACAGAGGTGCATGTTTTGAGGCTAATACATGCTTATTGACTACCAATAATAAAGTTTATATTCTGGACATGTATTAAAAGAATACTTTAAAATCAACTTGTAGAATCATGAACTCAGTGGCATGAAGCTGTTAATCTCACACCTTGCCCTTAAAAATATACATTTCTGGGCTTCCCTGGTGGCACAGTGGTTAACAGTCCGCCTGCCGATGCAGGGGACGCGGGTTTGTGCCCCGGTCCAGGAGGATCCCACATGCCGCGGAGCGGCTGGGCCCGTGAGCCATGGCTACTGAGCCTGCGTGTCTGGAGCCTGTGCTCTGCAATGGGAGAGGCCACAACAGTGAGAGGCACACGTACTGCAAAAGAAAAAAAAAATTTCTAAGCTATAAGCTATAAGCTAAGCTATCCCAACATTTCTCAAGCAAGATTTACTGAAACACGTTGTTTTAAACAAAAAGCCTGGCCGTACAATGGAATATTACTCAGCCATAAAAAGAAACGAAATTGAGTTATCTGTAGTGAGGTGGATGGACCTAGAGTCTGTCATACTGAGTGAAGTAAGTCAGAAAGAGAAAAACAAATACCGTATGGTAACACATATATATGGAATCTAAAAAAAAAAAAAAAAAAAAAAACGGTCATGAAGAACCTAGGGGCAGGACAGGAATAAAGAAAGATGCAGACCTACTTGAGGAAGAGAATGGACTTGAGGACATGGTAGGTGGGAAGGGTAAGCTGGGACAAAGTGAGAGAGTGGCACGTACATATATACAGTACCAAATGTGAAACCGATAGCCAGTGGGAAGCAGCTGCATAGCACAGGGAGATTAGCTTGGTGGTGCTTTGTGACCACCTGGAGGGGTGGGATAGGGAGGGTGGGAGGGAGGGAGACCCAAGAGGGAAGAAATATGGGAACATATGTACATGTATGGCTGATTCAGTTTGTTATGAAGCAGAAACTAACACACCATTGTAAAGCAATTATACTCCAATAAAGATGTAAAAAAAAAAAGCTTTACTTCAGCACTAAGTAAACATTACATCATTGTAGTGCTTGCCAATATTGTACACTTAATTACCTTATAAGAGAGTCCCAATTTGCATAATAACTTTTTGAAGATTAAAGACTCAGAGAATTACTGAGGTTAAAGAGAAACCTGTTTTCTCTGTTTACAAAAGGACAAACTTAGTGCTTATGTAAAGGCATATGAGTTCTATACCACATGACCCCCTCCACTCCCACTTGGACACCATAATTGGTTAAATTAACACCCTATAAATAGAAAGGTTCAGGCTTAATGATTCCAAAGTCTTCAATGAAAGTCTGTTCCAGCATGGAATCACTGAGAATGAAATCCTTCCTTACAGTGGATTCTCTTGCAGAAAAAAGCACCCCCTCTTGCTTTGATTCCCCTAAGTATGGATATCACAGTGGGGGCCCAGTCTACAGATGTCTTTCCTCCACCTTTGTTGGTCAGTGTGGCCATAAGAATGGAAGCTGCAGACCTCCAACAAAAGGGACCAAAATTGGCCAGCTCTTGTGCTCTGAAATCCATTACCACATTTGGGCCCAGGCCACACAGCATCCCAGAAACTGCTTCCAACCAATGACTGACCATTGCAGGGATACTAAAGCAGGTCTGATACTGCGAGACATAGGTATTTGACTCAAGGGCTTGCTGATGACCTTGCCAAAACTACAGGAGGACACACAGCTGACTGGGACACTTCTGCTCACCTTTGCTTCCTGCTTTCCTACAGTTTACAAGGCTCTTCCAGCCTTCCTGGGCTCCCTCCCCATTTCCTCCCAGAGTTTCCCCCTAGTAAAATTCTTGCATATTTAATCCCATCTTGGCATCTGCTTCTCAGAGGGACTAAGAGAAGTGGTACCAGGAGTGGTACCAGAAAACAGGCAGTAAAATGGGGACTTAGGACTGGCTCATCCACCTAGGGAACTCCATCCTGGTTGTTAAGTGATGTACAGATAGCGCCTGACACAAGATGGTAGCATATTTGCTAAAGATTTTATAATGGTGATCTAGAAAATGTACTGGTGGAGGGGAATTCTGTGCCAGGTGCAATGATGCAGGCATTTGAAAATTACAGGTTCAATACTTACAAAGAGAGGCAAGTTGGCTGATTACTTTAAAGCTGTATTGATGACATGCAGAAAGATAATAAGGATCTGAGGATCTATTAACAAGCACCTAATAGCTAAGTGTGGGAGCCAGAGAGCCTCCGTGGTAGCTTACAAAGAGTTTCTTCTCGGGCTTCCCTGGTGGCGCAGTGGTTGAGAGTCCGCCTGCCGATGCAGGGGACGCGGGTTCGTGCCCCGGTCCGGGAAGATCCCACATGCTGCAGAGCGGCTAGGCCCGTGAGCCATGGCTGCTAAGCCTGCGCGTCCAGAGCCTGTGCTCCACAACAGGAGAGGCCACAACAGTGACAGGCCCGCGTAACGCAAAAAAAAAAAAAAAAAAAAAAGAGTTTCTTCTCTCCTGCAGTGGAGGGGCAGACATAGTGGAGAAGCAAACTGAATCCATAATTGTTTGTAGGAGAGCTCCAAAGATATTTGAATGTTCAGTCAAGGCAAGTGTGTATATAAAGGTCAGGAACCTGGTGGGAGAAATCTAGAGTCCCAAAACATGGGAGGGAGACATCTAGATGGAAAGCTTTGAAGATGTTTGCTCTACATGTTGAGCAGATGTTTGCAGTACACCCTGGATTCTCTGGGCTTGAAGAGGTGGCTCAAACTTCCTTACTAGATGCTAGCATTTCCACCATCCTAGCAAATGCTGAAGAAGCCTCTCCTCAGTAAGGCAACAGGTGGTTCCTGAGGAACTTCTCCCACCTCCATTCTAGTTCCCAGGCCAACAACTAGGATTAAATTCCAAGCAAGACCCTGCTGGGACCTGCAGGGTCTACTTTAAAAATGCAAAAAAGCTAGCCACATGTACCAGCAGGAGCCAGATGAGTGCCCCTGGGATTGGACTTGGAATGTGTGTGATTGAGGGGCTAGAACATAAGACTGGCTTGCAGAAATTCATTGATTTGAGGGCCATTTTCACGACACAGGACCCAAGAGGATGGAGAAATCTTGCTGCTGGAGTGGTTCTTAGAAGCCTTGAAAAAAAGACAGCTAATCACAGTGAGATAGAAATGACTCCCCTGCTCTGGTAGATGTAGAGAAAGGAATAAAGAGGCTGAGGGACAAAGGCATGCTACAATGAATATGCTACAGAAAGCCAGATGACACATCAGAGGATTATGTTCTATAAGAGGACTCAAAGGACAATGCATTCACCAAGGCCATCAGGAATGCAACAGTGAAAGGGCACCAGCATCACTAAGAAGTTTTTTAGTAGCTATCCTCTGCAGGCCCTGGTCCCAAGACCTAGGATGGTAGGTGACAAAGCTGAGCTCATTAACACTCATGGGGATCTTGGGTCCTGAAATAATCAAGGCCAAGTCATGGGGCTTTACTCTCAGAAGTCAAGAGGCCATAACTTCCATAAAGACCAGCAAGGTCAGAGGTATAGCCAAGGAGGTAACCAGCAAGGAATGTGGAACTAATAGCAAAATAGACAGGCACATAACAAGGTGCTTAAGGTAATGGAAGGTGATCACCCAATAAAAAGCCACAATCCCTTGTTCAGTTCCCAGATATGTATCAATACTAAAAAGATGCTCAAGTCCCTTGAAGAAAGGACCTTGCAACACTATGACAAGTTTATACCATGATAATTCCCCAGACTCTCCACAAAGGTACCTATTTATTGGGTGACTATACACTGAGGAAAGGTGGAATAACCAAATATTTTGAGGACTTACAAACACAAGGTGTGAGTTTATCTTGATCCCAGAGACCCAAATCACCATCCTGGCTCTCTATCAGAATGGGGGGGTAGAGGGGACACGTGGAACGATGGCTAAAGTCCAGTTCTGTTTAATTTATTAATTTGGGAACTGAGGAAATGACTAATAGTGGACCTGTGGAAAGAGAAGTGGCCCAAGGTGGGAAGAGAGAGCTTACTGGGTAATGGCCAATGGCCTGACCATCTAGTTAGGTCATGCAAGAAAAAAGGCTGAAAAAGCAGAGACTTTCCAGGGTCTGGAGTAGAGAAATGTGAATTGATATATTCAAGTAAGCACCAAATGTGAAGATTTCTATATCATATGTTAATGTCCAGAGGAAAATACCCACCATGGAAGAGGCACTGAACAATCAACTGATAGTGGCCAGGGAAACTAAGGCAGATATGATGCTAGGACCCCTAGGAGACTCAGGACCCCTGACATCTGACTCTGGCTTGAGGACCACCTGACAGCCTTGCCAAACATTCCTTAGACTGTCCAGTAGTCAAGGATGTTTGCACTCGACCTTCCTTCCCTCTCTTTCACTCAGGGTCAGACTTGCACTGTGGTCTAAAAGCTCTTCCAGCCGTCTTAGGCTCCCTTCATATTTTTTCTAGCAGCTGCTTCACTTAAAATGTTAGCACGTTTAATCCTATCTTGGCATCAGCTGTTGGAGGATGCAGTCTAACACAGTTATCCTTTTCTTTCATGCTTCTAACCTTACTAACAAAATCTCTTTAATTTCTCCTCCTATTAAATGCTTTTCTTTTATTATGCAGGTTGATTTTCTCTGGTCCCTCTGCAATTCTAAGAAACCAACTCAAGTTTGTCAGGTTTGGTTAGGCTCACTCCAGCTTCCTAAGAACTCCAGTGAGAAGTCCATATCAACAGCTGGATATCTTTTTTACTCCTCTTGAAAAGAAATGTCATGAAACTTTAAGAAGATTTCTATTAATTCATGAGATTTTTCAAATGTTCTTGTGTTGTTCTTCCTCTTCCCCTTTCCTCTTCTTCCCCTTCCACTCCATTTCCTCCTCCCCCTGCCCAGACCCCTCCTCCTTCTCCTCCTCTTCTTCGTTCTA